>NW_022631493.1:0-64570 GCF_010015895.1 Lontra canadensis
TTGCTCTCCTCTTCACTATCAGTAGAATATGGATTTTTTTTTTTTTTTAAATGAGAGAGAGCTCTGGAATTTTGTGAGGGCCCTACTTCATGAGGGACGCTGCCTGTGGTGGATTTGGGGAAAGGGAGCGTCTCAGCCGCATTTGCTGTATGCGGGGGTGCTCATGGGTGTGTGAACTTAAGAGCCATCTCCCTGGGCTGGAGGGAAGAGAGGGGGAAGGAAAGACTTGCTATGAAGTACTGCGGGCTCTATGTGCCGGGTCGCATTGGCTGCTCCCGTCTATATTCTTGCCTTTAATCTGCACAGGAAACCAGAAAAGTAGGTGTTCTTATCCCCACTTGAAAGATGAGGAAACTGGGGTGCCTGTGTGGCTCAGTGGGTTAAGCCTCTGCCTTCGGCTCAGGTCATGATCTCAGGGTCCTGGGATCGAGCCCCGCATCAGGCTCTCTGCTCAGCAGGGAGCCTGCTTCCCTCTCTCTCTCTCTCTGCCTGCCTCTCTGCCCACTTGTGAACTCTCTCTCTCTCTCTCTGTCAAATAAATAAAATCTTAAAAAAAAAAAAAGATGAGGAAACTGAGGTATTTGGTGAAGTCCTGGATTCCAACAAATGACTCCAGAGTCTCTCCTCTTTCCAGCATGCTTCCAACTTCATTAGGCTCTCTTCACCTGACTGATGGCCATAGAGCTAGACTGAAGTCATTGGGAGTGGAAGAGTGGGGTGAGAGATGCAGAAAGGTGGGTCAGTCTTTGACCATGAATCCTGAAGGGGAATTGGGGTCTTCACATGGAGGCTGATGGCAGGAAGAGAAAGAAAAACAGAGACCCTAACCATTAGCGCAAAAACTGACACACAATAGATGTAGCAAATGAATAACTGATGGAATGAATGGACCAAAGCCCTAAAATAAAAATCAGTGTCTTTATTCAGGTTTGGGTCGTAGAAAATATCCAGATACTGAGAGTGGAGAATCAATCAATGTCCCAATGTGGGATCAATGCCTCAGTGCAGAGTTGGATGGGAAAGGAGTGCACATTCCAAAGTAGGGATCAATATCCCAGTGAAGATTTGGTTGATCAGTGTAATCTGGTAATCAGGGTCCACTTCGGGAATCAGTGTCCCAATAGAATTGGTTGAGAGGAATCGATGTTCCACCATAGGAATGGGTAAGGGAATCGACATCCCAGTGTCTAGATCAATGTCCCAATTCAGAGTTGGTTAAATGGAATCAATGTCCCAGTTTGAGGATCAATGGCAGGCAGTGATATACGACAATGGGTGTGACAGTCAATGTCCCAATTGAGATCAATGATAGCCCAAGTCCTGCTGTAGGAATGGATGAGGGTTCGTGTCCCAGTGGGCATACCAGCTTGCCAGTATGGAAAACAGTACCTGTTCAAGCCCCCTACACTTTTCTAGGCGGCTTTTCCTTCTCTTATTTGATTGGCACTTACAGTTCCCAGAACTCCCTGGCCCCTTCACCATCCTATCTAAGTCCTCCACTGCAGAAAAATTGGGGATGGGGTCGGTGTTCTGTCTGCAACCTGGCCCAGTCTGGTTATCCACAGCAGTTCTCCTTGGAGGACTCCTGTTCCCCAACCTGTCTCCAGAGCCAGCTTGCAAGTACGTCCAGAGCTTTCCAGCCCAGAAGAGGATTATTTCCCACAGGGAGACCAGGCCTTGGGCTCCCCAGGGCTGAGCCCAAACTCATAGCAGTGAGATGCAGTCACAACCAGTCGGTTCTGGCCTCATCGGTCAGACATGTGTGGAAAAACCTGTATCCATGTTATTTAACATTATATCTGTCATTTGAATGATTGCTTCCCCCATTTAACAGATGAGAAAAGTAAGGCCACAGAGAAGTGGCAGAGACAGAACTAGAAGCCTGATTTCCTGCCTGCCAGCCCAGCCCTTTTCCAGCTACATCCCCTGCCAGCACCACCACCCCCTGCCATAGGTGGGCTCTGGGAGTTTATCACACAATTTGGGCAAAGGGTTTGAAAACATCCCCAGCCCAACCCTTCACTTTCCTACATCTTCCCCATTACCCTTCAATTCCCAGAAGCTGGGGGGGGGCGGGGGGCACAGGATGAAGGCCCCTGTTGCTTTCCAGAGTTGGAGATGGAGCCAGAGGGTGAGATGGGTAAGCCCCCCAGCCTCAGCCGCCGCAGGGGCTTAAGGGGAGGGTGTGATTTTTCTCTCGCTCAGACAAAAGCCTGGCCGTGGCATCTGTCGGCTGACTCTTGTGTCTAGCAGCTGCTCAACAGTCAGACCCAAGGCAGGTGCCAGTTTGGGGAGGGAGGGGACACGGACACAGGCACTCACACCCCACTTCCTCCTCTCCCACACTCCCCTACACGTGCAGTCCCTCCTGTTGCCCATCCCACCCTAGGAAACTCACCAGGCACCTCTAAGACCCAGGGCTTACTGGGTCTTAGACAAACTCCCATCCTTCATGGCCCCACTGCCCTTCCCCCATGTATGTGTCCTGCCAAGCCTGCTGCCAGCGCCCTTGGGCACCTTTGCCCAGCCAAGGAGGAGCTCAGAGGAGGGGGTGTCTGGCAGAATACGGGACCCTTGTGCCTGGTGGGATGTCTCTCACTTAAGCTACTCTTCCTGGGGCCAGAGGGCTTCCCAGAGACCTCCAAGGAGGCTGGAGGCTCCAGGTCTTCAGAGCAGGGAAGGTGGAGGCCTGATACAGGGGCTCACTGAGAAGGGCAGACACTGATGGTGGCAGGGAGAGAGGGAGGGTGTGGTATATTGACAGACAAAGCAAAAAGAGAAAAGAGTTATGTGTGTCTGCGTGTGCAGCAGTTACCCCTGTGAGAGAGCTCACCCAGACAAACATGTAGATGTGTTCAACACTTCTTTGCACCCATACATATGTGTGCGTGTGCATACACACACACAGCCGTGTGACAAGTTGGAAAAGTGTTTCAAATGCCCAAACGCTCAGAACTCTGCACTCTCCCTGTTTTCCAAAACATTTATTTATTTGTGTACTTATTTATGTAAATTGCGTTACCACCCATGCCCCCTCTGGAAAGAAAAAATGTGAAGGTATAAATGAGACCCCTCCAGTGAGGCAGCTAATTGTAAAATCTATTTTTTTGTCCACATATATATATTTTTTTTTAATTCTGCAGGCAGAGGAGAGTGTGGTAAGGGCAGTGGGGAATGGGGGTGGTGAGGGGTTGCCCTATTAAGAAGATGATACAGGAGGAGAAGAATATTTCCGTGAAAGCCACTCAGAGGGGGAAAAATATATAAATTTTATATGGAGATGCTTCTGGACCCCTCCCTGGTGCAGTCCTCTTGACCTCTTCCTCCCCACTCCCAATCTCCCGGCTGCCTCCCTCTTCTCCTCCCTGCCTGCCCAGGCTTTGCCTTCCTCCCCCTCTCCCCCCCCCTCCAATGCGGCCCCCACCCCTCCCCAGGGCCCCCTCCTCAGATGCAATCCCCCTGCTGTAATTTCTGGGGGAATTGCTTCATCTCGGGTGCAGATATATTTGTGTCAAGGTGCAGCTGCACAGATAGCCTTCCTCTATGCATAGTAAGAGGGTTTCAGAGAGAGAGGTTGTGCCCAGAGCAAGGCCTTATCAGAGCAAGCTGCCTGCCATTTATCTGATTCCCCATCAAATAGGAAAACGGGCCTCAGGCTGCTGCTTCCACTTTCCTTGGGAAAGCCATGGGGGGAATAATAATTTACTCCAATCTTTTTGTTTCCAGCACTCACCTTCAGCCTGACACAGCCCGGGGTCTCTCTAGCACCCCTTGCACCCAGCAAGGCTAGCCTGGGAGTCCGGGGTTGGGCCCTGGGCCCCAAGGGCCCACCTCGGGATGCCCCCCCAGAAATGCCCTTGCTGGTTGAGTGGACCTTCATAATGGATTGGCACGAGCTGGAGAAAATAGCCTTTGGCATCAGGGAGTGTAGATGCAGGAGCAGAGAGGCGGGGACCCAGTGGGGAGTGGGGGAGGCTTGGCCTGGCTGCGGGGGGCCTGGATCCCTTCCCAGCCCCCACACATATGCAGATCCCCCACGAACACTCCGTGTGTGTGTGTGTGTGTGTGTGTGTGTGTGTGTGTTTACACGTGCATGTGTCAGACTTGACCCTCTGAGCGTCCCCGTAGGAGGACCTACCGATGCCTTGCCTTCATCTGTGCGTGTCTGTCCATCTGGCTCTCTGTGTCTGGGGCGGAGAGGCCGGGAAGACCACGGGCAGTTTCTGTTCTGTGTCACAGACTCTGACCTCCCACCTCGGTTCACAATTCCAATAGCCAAGAACAAGCCCAAGATAGGATGACGGACATTTGCCCGCAAGCGGGTGGGCAATGGGCGAGGGACGGGTCGAGTGGCGCCCGGCGGCAGGCCTCTTGCCTCTCCCTCCCCGGCGGAGCTTCTCCGGGGGCAGCAGGCCTCCCATCTGGTGCAGGAGCTGCGAAGAGGTGGGCAATGGGGTGGGGGCCTCTCCCCACAGGCTGGCCATAAATCACAGTTATGTGGCCAGGGAGCAGGGGGTGGGCAGAGGCCAAGGGGCAGCCGCAGCAGCACACACGGGATAGGGCAGAGAGGCCAGGGTCAGGTGCAGCTGTAAATTGTCACCTAAATGCTTGCAAGCAAAGGCTAATCAGGGCGCTGTGACGGAACGCACCTGGCCCTACCCAGACCCAGTGGCCATCATGCTCCTGTCTGGGCAAGCACACACACATACTCGCAGATACAAAAACACACCTGGACATGTCCCGCATGCAGAGCTGGGTGCGCAAAGGGGTCACACCTATACCTGGAATCACAAACACGCATGCGCACACCAAACTTACCGCTGCCGCGTGCGTATGCATACGTGCGCGCGCACACATGCTCACACAGCCAGGCAGCTCTGCTCATACTCTTTCAGACCCAGGGATGCAAAGATCTAGCTAAGATGCCTCAGCGTATGCATACACACACAGGGCCGGGCGTGCCCAGCGCTGGGCAGCTGGACAGCACAGAGAGCAAGTACAGCTTGGAGGGCAAGCCCCCTGCAGGAAAGACACACGAGAGAAGAGAGGGAGACCTGCCTAGTGGGGCCGTGCCACCCCCAGCCCTGCACCCCGTGCCTGGATTCACTCTCCTCCCAGCCTTCGGAAGTTCAGCCCTTATCTGTCAAGAGCGCACACCCTTGTTGGCACTCTCCCAGCACCCCTCCTCTACCAGTATTTATTAAGCACCAACTGTGTCCGGCAGAGCGTACCATGCTAGGCTCTGGCAATAGGATCCCTGCCATCCAACCTAAAACCCAGCAGAGAAGCAAGGTAAATGGGCAGACGATGACAGCACACGGGGATACTTGGCTACAAGAGAGGCTAGCACCGGGCAGTGGGGGTGTGGAGTGAGGGCATCCAATCCAGTGCACAGGGGGAGAAGGAAGGCTTTCTGGAGGAGGCCGCATCCCAGCTGAGGCCTGATGACAAGGAGGAGCTGGCCAGGTAGAGAAGCAGAGCAGAGGAAAGGATGTGCCCAACCCCCGCCAGAGAAGAGCAGTGGCAGTGGGTAAATGCTGGAGGGGACAGAATGGACTCTTGACCATGGGGTGGTGGGGCACCCCATAAAGCACTTTCTCCAGAGTCTTCCTGCCAACAGTGAGACCTACTGCACTCTGTCACCTGAACTCAGGAGAGAACTAGAAGCTGGACCCAGCCGTCCCAGCGGGTGCTGCAGTCAACATGTACATGGGATGAGGGCGCGGGGGCTCACAAGGAGGGCTGAGGATGAGGACACTGAGCCCTCCCTCCCACTCTCCTTGCTCAGGCCTTCTGGTTCTACTCAGATTCATTCTCCACTGTGGAGGCTCAGAACTTCTCAATGTTGCTCCGTGGGTTCCATGGAGCCCTTCCTAGGTCCTAGGGGGTGATACAGACAGAGGTTGAAAAGCAGGACCCTGGAACCTCCCATTCTCAATCTAACCAATTATCTGCTTACCCTATTAGATAGACTTCCAGACAGGACCTCATTTGAACAAAGGACTCCAAGTGTGAAGACAGTTAATCCCTAAGACAAAGTCCAAAGTTAGCTTGGGATTCAGAGCCCTCCTCAACCTCTCCCTGCCCAGCCCCACTCCCCAGATGCAGCCTCCTGCTCCCCCAGCCCACCAGCCCACCCCAACACTATACTCTTTCCTCAACTGACTCCTCCCTGAATACCAGCTCTGTTCTCTCTCCTGTCCAGCCACCCTCCAACTCACCATTTTTATTTTCAAACCTTCCTTGAGTGTGGGCAACATAGCCATAGACACATGACCTCATTTCATCTCCTTTATAAAATTCTGCAAGGTGGAGCCTCATTTTACAAGTAAGGAAACAGAGAGCTTCAGTGATCTGCTCAAGGTCACTGTCACCTTGAGAAAGATAAGGGAAAGGTCATTCTAGGTCCAACCTTAGCCTCCAGTCACAGGATCCCTGCCCCTCTCTTCCCTCCCACCCTACAATGACAACGGAACAGGGGGCCTTCTGTCCTCAGTCTTATACCAAGACCACAGCAGAAAAAAAAAAATGGCTTTCTGGGGGATAAAGTGGCCAGAAGGAGAGGAAGAGGAAGAAGAGGACCCAGGCATCCTTAGAAGCAGAGAGAAGGATAGGCAGTCCTGGCCGAGGACTGTTGTGGGCAGAGGGTGCTTGAGGATCCCACGCTTATAACTGGAGGCTATGTCTGGTTACATCTTCAGGTGTGTCTTGTCTCCTTCCTTGATGGGGTGGCCTCCTGAGGTCAGGCATCAGTGCTTTAGGGCCGCAGAATAGAAGAGAAAAGAGCCGAAGCTCTGGGCTTTGGCCATGCTTCTGAACTTCTTAGACCCTCAGCTTTCCCATCTCCTAAATGGGGATGATAGTGTCTGCCCAAGATTGTTGCAAGAATTAAATGTGACTCTGCCAGGAGCCTGCCCATGGTAGATCTTCCCCAAAGGCCGACAGCTTCTCCTACCCCAAAAATCACAGGGTGGGCTGCATGCTGACTGATGGATGGATGTGGCTGGAGGGGGAGCACCACATCTCAGCGTTGCTGGGACTGTAAAGAGCCTCTGATCTGGGCCTGACTTGCAGGTGACATGGTGGGGTGAGGGGACAGTAACTCATTTTCCCTCTTTTTTCCCCACTGGCCAGCCTCTCTTGCTCTAGGAAAGTACCAGGTCCCTTAGAGCTGAAGCAGATTAATAGATCAAGAACACTGGGGCAGACCTCTCCTGGAGGAGTTCATCTGGTTAAATGCCTATCCCCCCATGTCAAGCTGTTCCTCTGCCCATCCCACAGCTGTACAGTGGCCTCTAGGGCCTGGGACTTGGGCCCCACCCCTTTATCAGCTTCTTTACTAAAGAAGCCAGTTCGGCCAGCAGCCAGTGGACACCCAGGTAGGGGCTGTAGCCTCAATCTTCTGCCTTACCCTGCTTCAGAGCCCTGAAGGGTTGAGGGCACCGATGTGTAGGGGAGGCAAAAGAAAGCAAGGAGGGGTGGGGGAGTGGGGGGGGCTCGCAGCTCAGCCTCAAGCCCAACTGGCTTCACCCCATCTCCAGCCCAGCGAGTTTTCTTAGTGTTGAGAAAATGGTCAGCAGCTTGTCACAGTCCACTGGCTCCAAACAGCTCTCTGGAAACATTGTTGAATTTAAATCCAAACACTCAGATAGCCGCATACATGCCTGTCACTTCTCCTGCTCCTTCCTCAAACACAAACATAGTTATCTCATGGCTACACACACACACCGGGGGATTCAATTCCATCCAAAAGCATTTATTGAGTACCTGTATGTGCCAGGCACTGCAATGACAAACAGATTCAAGCCCTAAAGGAACATTAAGAGGAGGGACAAATGTGGAAAAAGGTCACTCACTATAGGGCAGGGGAACAGGTGCACTTAAGGAGTACAAGCCAGGTACAGAGGAAACAGCAATTAACTCCAGGGTCAATGGAGGGCACTTTCTCAGCAGGGTTTTTAAGGATGAATAGGAGTTTGCCAAGTGGCCAGAAGGGCACAGAGATTGTCATGATTGCCTGCCTCCTGCCATCTCTGGCCACGCATTGCACTTCTCATCATTTTGCTGATTACGCACTTTCCGTTAGGAGTTTCTGTTACCCCAGCACTCTCTGTGCTGTTCCAATGGCCTGAAATGTTCTTCCCCTCCTCCCCATGACTGTTCTTTATTCAACCCTTAAGACTTGCCTTAAAGAACTATCCCTTCCTCCGTGAGACCTACAGCCCCCTTCTAGATGCTGCCATACTGTCCTATGTCTCCCCTTTCCTAGTTCTCAACACAGTGTTCACTTGTTTTCTTCATGAGGGCAAGGACTTGTGGTCCCTCTAGCATCAGAGATGGTGCCTGACATATTTCAGGAGTTCATTGGATGGGTGGGTGGATTGATAATATAGCTGGCTGGCTGGCTGGCTGGATGGATGGATGGACAGATGGATGGATGGACGGGCGGATGGATGGATAGATGTGTGGATGGATGGGTGGATGGATGGATGGATGGATGGATGGACTGACAGAGAAATGAATGGATGGACAGATGGATGGATGGATAGGCAGATGGACGGATAGGTGGATGGATGGATGGTTGGATGATTTGTTCCAGGAGCTACAAGTAAATGAGAATGTAGGACTGCAGAGGTGTATGGAGTACAAGGGGTAAAGTGGGCGGGGGAAGAATTGTGGGAGATAGAAGGGGAGAGGCTGGCAGGAGTGTGCACGTGGAAGACCTTGCGGCCCATGCCTAGTGCACATGAGCATACAGAGTGAATTCTAGAGCATTTTCAGTGCAAGACCCCTTTGAGATAATATAGTCCTAGCCTTCGTTTGACAAATGAGGAAGCTGAGGTCCAGAGAAGTGGGGCTTGCTCCAAACCACCCAGAGGATAAATCTGTGGTTCGGCTGCAGTTACACACGATCCCTGATCCAGGGTGCACCCAGTCTCCTATACCCCTGGAGGGGTCGGGAGGTGATGAGACCATGTCACTGGGGCCACTGCTAAAGGACATGTACTGAGTGCATGCACATACAGCACCTGGGCCCATCAGAGTGAGTGACTGAAACCCACGTCCCTCTCACTCAATCCCAAAGGGCAGGTGGAAGTCTCACTGAGCCTTTATCCTCCGCTTCTCTCTAGGTGCTGACCACATGCTCCCTCCTCCTGACAGGCTTCCTCCATGTTGTGGGGGGCAGCGTGAAGTGTGGCCCCCTTGCCCAACTGGTAAGGGAGGGAGGGGGGGAATCCTGGCCTGTCTGTGTGTCTTGGTGGAAAATCCCAGCTCAGCATTGTGATGGCTCAGGTCTGAACCCTGGGGTCAGAAGGCGGGCGCAGTAGGGCTGAGTAAGTCTGGACCTCACGTCCCTGCCGGGGAGCAGAAGAGGGCATGGCACAGGGACTGACAGCTCATCAGGAGACATGGAAAGGAGGGGCCGTACTCCAAAGGCGAGGGGTGCTGTTACCAGCAAACAGGGAAGGGATGCTGAGCAGTCGAAAGTGACAGATGGCCACAGCAGTACTACCACAGGACCGGACAGCTGGGGCCTATTAGAAAGAGTACTTAGAAATAATAATAACAGCGACAAGAGTAATAATAGTTTCGAGTATGCCACGCAAGTACTCAGCATATATTGTCCCATTTACGCCCAGAATCGGAAGACTCGGGTTTGAGACTCAACTTGACGATTTACCAGCCCAGAGTAACCCCCCGAACCCTCTGACTCTGTTTCCCATCTCTAAATGGGGAAGAACATAGCCCCTCTTCCAGGAGCTGTTGGGGGCTTCTCTGTCAACTCGGAAAGACAGAGAGGTAGAAGTTCTCGGTCCTGTTTGCACACTGGTTCCAAGTGGAGACAAGGAACAGGGAGATGCTTGGAGCGAACCAGAAGGTGTTCAAGGCCAAGGAAGCAGCAGGCTGGCTTCCAGTCTAACTTGGCAGCAGGAAAAGGCCCCCCTGGGGCACAGGAAGCCCTGTTCTGGGACCACCCCCCTCCCTGGCATGGCCACTCTCCCCGCTCCCCTCTGGAAAAGAAGGTGAAAAGAGGAGTTAATGGATTACAGGGCCAGGCAGGAAGAAGAGAGGATTTTTCATCTTAAAATGTTCTGAAATAATTCATATTTGCTTTGTAGGACGGCGTTGTGTGCTTGTCAGCGCTGTAATAACTTCTGGGCCTTTATTTATTGTTTTGCCTTAATGATTTCGTGTTGCTCTGGTGTGGAGAATTTGCAGTGTCTTGTAACACATAATGGCAGAGAAAGCCCAGCCCGGGGAAGGCCCTGGTGGGAGGGGGTTATGCTCCCACCCCCACCCCCAGCCCAGCTCCTCCCCCTCCCCCTGGAGATGGCAGAGTCTCCTGCGGGAGACAGCCATGGTCAAGGTCTATGGAAGGTGCTTTGTCGTGGAGAGACAATTCTCAAACCCCCTGTGGAGTTGATCCTGTAATCCCATTTTACAGAAGTGAAAACTGAGCTCTAGAGAGATTGCAAGGGTTGCCGCCTGACTTCGCGCGATCAAGCTAGGATTTATACACGGGGTTGGGAGGCTTCTGGCCGGCTCAGTCCATGGAGCGGGCGACTCCTGATCTGGGCGTTGACAGTTTGAGCCCCAAGCTGAGTGCAGAGATTACTTAAAAATAAAATCTTTTTTTTTTTTTTTTAAATAATAATAAAACAGGGTTGCCTGGGTGGCTCAGTGGATTAAAGCCTCTGCCTTTGGCTGGGTCATGGTCCCACGGTCCTGGGATCGAGCCCCACATCGGGCTCTCTGCTCCATGGAGAACCTGCTTCCTCCTCTCTGCCCACTTCTCTGCCTACTCGTGATCTCTGTCTGTCAAATAAATAAATAAAATCTTAAATAATAATAATAATAATAATAAAACACAGGTCTGTTGTTTTCCAACCTTGTGGACGGATCCTGGTGGGTCTTCAACGGTGGGATGTGTAGGAGTCGCCTGGGGAGGATTTCTAAAATACAGGTTCCTAGGACCCAACTCTGGAGATTGGGCTTGAGTAGATCTCGCATGGTGCCAGAGGCTCTGTATTTACCCAGCTGCCCAGATGAAGCTGGAGGACTCTACTGGTGGCTGAGGACACACTAGTCACACAGTTGGCCCCTTTTCCTCAGGAGTTGTAGTCCCACCCTCGTCCGGCTCTCTCACAAACATTCCCATCAGCCGCTCCAGTTTGCCTGTCATTCTCCATCCTGTATCACTGAGAGCTCAGACTCCCCACCAGACCCCTAGCCCCTTCAGTGAAGCCAGGAAAGGAAGGGGAGGGGAGGGAGGATAGGCTTTCTTGGTTGCCATGGTGATTCTCCTCCTCCCAGTCTGTGGGGGGAGGCAGTTTCATTGTGAGCCTCCAGCCAAGGCCTGGAGGGAAGCAAGCTGTCCTGGGCAGGGAGGAGGCAGAGGGGTGGGAAGAAGGCTCCAGTCACTGGGGAGAGGACAAGAGGGGAAGGAGGGGTAGGGAGCAGGGTTGGGGACCCTGGGCCCAGGGCAGCCAGAGCAGAGAGCCAGCCCCTCCAGATTCTGGGGCCTCCAGACTTCAGCTGGGGGTGGGGGTGTGTGCAGGAGCCGAGGCTGACAGGGCCTGATGCTTCCTGAGCCCAGAGCTGGCAGGAGCCCCCAGGCAGGTGGTGACAGAGATGCAGGGATGGACGAGACAGCCAGAGGCTGGCACAGACCAGAGTCCGAGCCGCAGGGCTGGGGAAGACCGGGGCTCTGAAAGCAAAGAGGGGATACGGAAAAACCAAACGAAGTGGCAGAGCCCTTCGCAGACCCCAGGCTGCAGCCTGCTCCTACCCCTAGGCGGGCCAGGGCTGGCACAGCCTGGGATCCCAGGCTGCTGGGCAGGGCTGGGCTGGGCTGGGCTGGCAAGCAGGATGGCACAGGCTGTGGCTGAGGCAGATGGAGCGAGGAGGGGGCCTGACCCCAAGCCCACCAGGGAATAGCTGGGATTGTCTGTTCTTTGGAGCCCTCCCTCTACCCCCCACCCCCAAACCTCCCAAGCCTCTGGGAGCGTGGCTAGGGAAACGGGAAAGAAAGAAGCCACATTTCAGAGCCAGCGTCTCTACCTCCTCCTGCTCCCTTTGGCTTTCTTTCCCTGCCCATGGCACGCACTGCCTGCTCCCAGCCTGGCTCTGGCAAAGACCAGGATGCTGTGAGGTGCGGAGGGAGCACAATGGGGCGGAGAGGGAGGAGGAGGGACAGAAGCCTGGAGCAGAGGAAAGAGGCCCGGGGCGGGGGGGTGGGGGGCGCCAGGCCCCTCACCACCACGTGGTCATGCCAGGCTCCATGGAGCACTTTACCTGTATTCACTTACTCAGTCCTCACAACGGTCCCAATGAGTGGTGCTGGTCTTCTCAGCCCCGTCTTACAGATGAGCAACTGAGGCAGAGATATGGGGAGTGACCACCCTGAGTTAGTGAGCTGGGAATCGGCAGCGGGAGGGTTCAACCCATGAGGGGTTCAAGTTCATGCTTAGCCCCCTCACTCTGTCGCCTTTTACCCCTCCCTCACATTTTTAGTCTTTACATGTCTTTTTCCGTTTTTCCCTATCTTTTCTGGTTGTCTCTCTACCCAGCCGTTCTTCTCTGTGACAGCACGTTCTCGTCGACCAAGGTCACCACGCCGATGCTACCATATGAATGGCCTTAGGCAGAGACATCCGTGTATGAGTACATGGACAGTCACGGGGACGCTTACATGTGTGACCACTGGGGAATGCGCTGGCATGTGAGTGGATGTGCACGCCTCTCCATGGTAAGCACACACCTCCATGGGTCTGTGTACACACGCACAGTCCGTTTGCATGTGTATCCATCATATGCCCCACACCCTGGGTAGGTCTCGAGTGTTCTCACCAACAGAGCATTAAGTGTGGCAAAATAATCCCAAACAATAGTTGGGCCAAAAAAAATCTGTTTGGCTTTGCAGTAAAGAGCTGCTTGGCATATGGGGTTTTTGGCAATACATTTACCTTTCTAGGTTTAGCTAGGGCTGATGTGACTTCCCGAATGTCTGCGGCTTGGCAGGCCCGGGTTCTGGGTAATCAGCCCCGGAGAACTTGCCAGATGCCAGGTCCACAGCAAGGCACCTACCAGACCTTCTCGCCCATCCTCAGAGCGACATTTGAGGCAGGTCTAGCTGTTCCCCTGTCATAGGTGAGGGCCTGACGCTCAGGGACTTGCCATTTGCGCGGTCACACAGCAAAAGGGAGGACTCGAACCCCAGGTCAGCCTGAGGGTCTGTAAAGCTTGAGTGCCTGCAGGTGGGTTGGTGAGCCAGACATGTGACTTCCCAGGCGTGCCTCATCCGTCTGGAATGCGGCTGCCTCACCGTCTGGTCACGTCTGGGCCCCTCTTCTGCGGCCAGGCTGGTGGGCGTGGATGGGCTGCCGTGGGCTCGTGCAGAGAGCCACTCTCCAGAAGGCCCCACACAGGCTATGCGCAAGTAGAGCTGCGGAAGTCTTTCCCCCCCGCTGATGATGAGGGTAAAAATGATGGCTTAGATGATACAAACACTGGACAGACTTACCCACCACCTAGACTTAGGCCTATGTATTCCTTTAGCATTTCTTGAATACCTAGTATGTGTCTGACACTTCCCCAGGGCTCTGAGGACAATACAAACAGGAATCAAGCGTGAACCCTGCCTTCCTTCCAATAGCTTAGGAGAAGAGTTTTCAAGTATGGAAATGGCTTTACTATCAGGTTCAAAGAACCTATGTGCTGTAAAAGAATTGCAGATAAAAAGTGAGAGACCACTTCCAGCTCGAGACATCAAGGACGCCCTCCTGGAGGAAGAGGTGTGTGATGAGGCTTAAAGAGTGCCAATGACTTGTGGCCGTGGAGGAGAGCGGTTCTTGATTTCCCAGGAAGCACAGTCCCGGGCACATCGGGATAGCGGCATGCAGGAAAGCGAGTAGTTCCATTTTCCTGTGGGGAAGACCAGGAGCAGGGAGGGGTGGGAGGTAGATCGGGGTCAGAAAATAGGAGATCCTGAGACCAGGCCAGGGAGTTTGGACTTTAGAGACAATAGGGAGCCATCAAAGATTATTGAGTGGGGGCGGGGGACGCGGGGGAAGGCCTCAGGAACTAGGTTCATCTGGGAAAACAAAACGGCAATTGTGAGCAAAGTAAATCGGAATCGTCCATGTATGTTGGCCTATGCATACGTGGGCATCCCAGGACATGTAATGATACGTGTGTACGCAAGTGGACAGGCCCAAAAGACTTCTATTTTTTTTTAAAGATTTTATTTATTTGAGAGAGAGACAGAGATAACAACAGAGATAGCAAGAGAAGAAGGATCCCCACTGAGCGGGGAGCCTGATGTGGGGCTCCATCCCAGGACCCTCGGATGGTGACCTGAGCTGAACGCAGGCACTTAACCCACTGAGCCACCCAGGTGCCCCCAGCTCCTTTTAAATTGTGAATTGTATTTGTTTATTTGAATAGGTAGTAACTTCGTCTGACCTACAATTAAAGGAATCTAAGAGAATACACAGAAAAGTAAAGCTACTCCTAACACCATCCTCCACGATCCCAGTTCCTCTACTGAGAAGCAAGCATGGTGGCTGCCTTGGGAGCTTCCTTCCAGAGATGTTCTTAGAGAGACAAGCAAATATCTAGATGTGCTCTTTATTATGCACACTTTTCTACACCCTGCTTTTCTCACTTAATAAGATTAATATCTTGGAGGTTCTTACTGATCGGTACATGGAGAGCTGCCCTGATCTTCTTAACACCGATACACTATTCCATGGTAGTTAGACATCTACATTATTTCTGGGTTTTGGCTCTTACCAAAAATTTTGCAACAAATAATCTTGGATATGTGTCCTTTTCCATATTCATTCATTCATTCATTCATTCAGTAGACATTTTTTGAATATCTACTATGTCCTGGGCAGCAATCCAGGTGCCAGAGAGAGAGAAGTGAACAAAATAGGAGAAAGTTTCTGCCCTTGTTGAGCACATCTTCTGAACTGCGTGCGTAAGTCAGTCTTCAGGATACATTCCTAGAGGTGGAATCCCAAATCAAAACATCTCTGCATGTTTAAATTTTAGCAGATAAAGCCACATTTCCCCCCAGAGAGATTTCTCCAGTTTGCCCCTGCAATATAGGAGAGTGTCTGTTTCCTCTCCCTTGACTGACAGAACGTTATCACACTTTTTGATCTTTGCCAATGTAATTTGACAGGTGAAAAATTTTGCATTACTCTTATGATGAATGAAGTTAAACATCTTTTCATATATTTAAGAACAATTTTCAGGTCCTTCTCTGTCAATTTCCTGCTATCCTTTGCTCCTATTTCTTTCAGGTTGTAGATCTTTCTCATATTGATTTGTGGATTCTCTTTATCTATTAAGGAAATTAGCCCATGATATGAGTTACAAATAATTTTTCCCTAGCTTGTCATTTGTGTTTGGACTTTGTTTATGGTAGGGTTTTTTTTTTTTTTCAAAGATTTTATTTATTTATTTGACAGAGAGAGATTACAAGTAGACAGAGAGGCAGGCAGAGAGAGGGAAGCAGGCTCCCTGCTGAGCAGAGAGCCCGATGCGGGGCTCGATCCCAGGACCCTGAGATCATGACCTGAGCCGAAGGCAGCGGCTTAACCCACTGAGCCACCCAGGTGCCCCTATGGTAGGGTTTTTTGAACAGACTTTTTTCCCCTTATTTTAGAGAGAGAGTGCAAGCAGGGGGAGGGGCAGAAGGAAAAGGAAAGAGAATCCCAAACAGGCACCACGCTCAGCACAGACCCCAACTCAGGACTCGATCTCATGACCCAGATCATAACCTGAGCTGGAATCAAGAGTCGGATACACCAGACTGAGCCACCCAGGTGCCCCTTGGCAGACTTTTTTTAAATGTAAAACAGAATTTAAGAAGAATTTTGCTCATTCCCAGCTTTGTCTCCCATGGTGAAATGTTTCCTAGGGTTGAGATATGGGCCCCAATAACTTGGTCTTGGATTCCAACCCGGATTCTAGGTTCTAGGCAAAGGAAGGTGATAGTCTTATCCTGTTCCAATACCCCATCTCAAGAGGTCTTTGGACAAAGGGGAACAAGCGCAGAGGAGGGCAAGAAAGAGAGTGAAGAGGGTTGAAATTAAGTCACATGAGGGATGGTGACGGGAGGGTGTCTTTGTGCCTGAAGCAGATTATCTATGAATATCGTCTTGGGCAATAGGCCTGGCCGCATGATACAGAACCTGGGTGGCTCAGTCAGTTAAGCATCCAACTCTTGATTTCAGCTCAGGTCATGATCTCGGTGTTGTGAGATGGAGCCCCGCATCAGGCTTACTGGAGGCAGGTGAAGATTCTCTCTCTCTCTCTGCTCCTCCCCACAACTTGAGCATGTACACATGCATGCTCGCCACTCTGCCTCTAAAAAAAAAGAAAGAAAGAAAGAAAATTTCCAGGCTGATGATAAGGGAGAGTTGGGAGAGAGGGAAAGGTGTTCCAAGCAAAGAGAATGGTATGTGTCAAGTTTTTGAGTCTTGAAAGATCTTCCTGTCTTCAGATGCCCAAAGCAGATGTAAAAGGCTTGAGGGTAAAATGCCAGGGTGGTGGGCAGCCAGGCAGGAGGTGAAACTGACAGCCAGTCTTTTAGGCAGGACCTACCGGGTTTCCAGATGAATGGGGTGTTGGTGTGCACTAGGATTTAGCAGGCTTAGCAACCTTCTTTCAAAGCCGCGCCCCAGATTGAGAGCTGGAAGAGAAAAGTGTGAGCTATAAATCCCCAGCTCCTCCTGCTGTGCCCGGTGCTGCAGAGCCGGAGTCTCCACAGCTCTCCAGTCCCACTGCTGCGACCCCGGCTAATCCAGCCTCCTGGCCCATCTGACACACACTTCCACTTAACATTTTGTTAGCGACTCTATAAACGAGCTCTCCCTGACCTTCAATCCCTGGCTAATTGCTGGTTTCATGTACAAGACTAGCTTAATTTTACGTGATAATTACCTGAGAGTGGCAATACATATGGCATTGCATGTTGGAAATGTCAGGCCTGGGAAACTACCAAGTGGCCGTAGTCGGGGGGGCAAAAGGAGGAGGCAGCTGGGTGGCGGGGACCTCGGAGAGGCAGCCAGGGAACAAGGCCACGAAGAGAGAGAGGGAAGATGCCGGGTGCAGTCTGAGCTCTGGAGAACCGGGACCCCAGCCTGCAGTAGGGCTCAGAACCCACTGCTGGCCCCGGACACCTAGGGGCACAGATCAAAGGAGCAGCTCATGCAATGCTCAGTCACACAGACACACACAAAGACACACACACGCGTGCGCGCACACACACACACACACATGCACACACACAAGCACGCACGCACATCATGGACAAGCACCTACCAGATTGGAGGCACCGCACATCCACGCTCAGTCGCCCACTCAACAAAGGCTCACGGAAGACCTACCATGTGCCAGCCAGTGTGTGGACACTTGGGCTGGTTTCGAATCCCCACTCCACTTAGAGGAAGTTGGAAACAGGAGAAGGGCGTGTTTGGGTTGTCACTGTTATTTGGAGATATGCTCCTGGTATTAAATAAGCAAGCCAGGAATGCTAAAAAGGCTTGCAGTTCCCGGTAGAGTCTCATCCGATAAAGAATTGGCCCACCCAAACCCAGTTAAGAAGCCCCACAGCTAAGCCGGGGCCATAGCCCTGAGGAAGCAGAGGGGACCCTGCCCTCTTGGGAGTTTACAATCTGGGGAGCACAACCTTGGCAAAGGGGTTGCTGTGCATGGGATAATAGGAGTCAGGAAAGATGACTCAGAGCATTTAGCAGATGAACTCACAAAGTCCGGAGCTCAGAAAAGACCTCCTTCAAAAGGGGCCATGCATGCCCCCAGTGTCTCCAGCTCGTGCATAGAGCAGTCCTTGGCATACCAGTGGTGTCTATACCACAGGCGCTATGCCTGGGTGCACACAGGGGTGCTCTACAGAGGGATGACCTGGGTTCCCTTTTTTCTCATCATCCTGGGGGATGGGGCAAGGAAGGTGGGCTCCAGGGCCCTGGGGTGGTGGGACAGGGGAGTGTAGGCCGAGAAGGAGAAAGGGTATCCCTGGCCAGCCAGAGAGGCCTTTCCACAGGAGGAACAAGTGCCCACCCACTCATGTGCACACCCACTCACACACACACACACAGGCCACAAGACAAAGCGAGAAGCACACTCTCCAGATTAAGGCAAATTTTAAAAACCCCTTTTGCCTCCTCACCCATAGAATTGTGGACTCCTGAGCTGTGTTGGAGTAAATTACTTGCTTAATGAGATTTCAATTAACAAAAACAAATTAAAATCATTTTGGTAATTAAGCTGCTGTGAACCTTGCCAGCAGCTCTCCCTCAGACCTCAGCTTTCCATGGTGAGGGAGCTGGGAATGGGGGGTCCACTCCACAATGCTGCTGAGACTGAAACAGGGCCAGGAGCTCCCTGCCTTGGGGACATCACCCCAGGAGCCACAGCTTCCTGGAGCCATTCTATGGGCACCAAAAATGTGGGTGGGAGACAGAGGCAGCACAGAGCATCCAAACTTCAGTTCAAATTGTAGCCCTGCCACTTGGCTGTGTGAGCAGGGACATGTAATTGACCTCTCTGAGCCTCAGTTCCCTCATCTGTGAAATGGGTATAGTAATGGTGCCTGCATCATTAGGTTATAGGAGAATTTAGTGAATGAATGCATGTACCCCAAAGGCTTTTAATCCACTTTTTCCTTTGTGGGGGGAAAGCCTCTCACAGGGCAAACTTTCCAACCTTGCATTTGCATTGTCCTGAATCCCAAAACACTCCCTCCCCCGCCTCCACACCTCCCTGCTCTGTCCAGTCCTGTTTTTCTCTGTTTAGGTAAGGAAGGATCTACCACCAAGGTCCCCTGGGAGGTGAGGATTCTGTCAGGTTCTGTCCCATTCAGGCCCTTATCTCTTTACATCAGAGGCAATAGCTAGGATCTGGGAGTTAGACATTTCTTCTCAGGTGGCCTGGAGAATACTCCTTTCCTGGGGTTACCAAATCACCCACACTTCCTACATGAACAGCCTAGAGAGTTAATACAAGTACCCATAGCCACATGGCACAGACGAGAAAACTGGCTTCAGGATGTACCCAGTAACAGTTCTCAGTGCTGGCAGAAGTATACATATTTAGTCTCATGAATTTTTAATAATAAACTTTTAGTTTTAATTTTTGAGTCACTGTTTGCTACCTCCATTCAGAAGGACTGAAACAGACATTTAAATTAAAACAGTATTATTCAGGGGCACCTGGGTGGCTCAGTGGGTTAAAGCCTCTGCCTTGGGCTCAGGTCATGATCCCAGGGTCCTGGGACCGAGCCCCACATTGGGCTCTCTGCTCAGCAGGGAGCCTGCTTCCTCCTCTCTCTCTGCCTGCCTCTCTGCCTACTTGTAATCTCTGTCTGTCAAATAAATAAATAAAATCTTTTAAAAAAAAACAACAGTATTATTCAACGGGGCACCTCGGTGGCTCAGTGGGTTGAGCCTCTGCCTTCGGCTCTAGTCATGATCTCAGGGTCCTGAGATCGAGCCCCGCATCCGGCTCCCACTCAGCAGGGAGCCTGCTTCCCCTCTGTCTCTCTGCCTGCCTACTTGTGATTTCGCTCTCCCTCTGTCAAATAAAATCTTTAAAAAAAAAAAAGTATTATTTGAAATTCACAAAAATAAATCCACAATAGATGTAAATAATTAAAGTTTTAAGTGATTTCTTTGGTTTTTAAAGTTTGGAACACATAATTTTGAAGTTGCTAGAGCAAAAATAGCATTAAGATTTTGGGATAGATATTCGTGTTACATGAGTGCATTTGATATATATAACATTTTATTTATACACACACACACACACATACACACACACCACAAATGTTGTTTCCTCTGTGGTGGCTGAAATTAAAGATGGCCTTGTTTTATGTGTTCATTCATTTGTTCAACAATTTTTTTTCATCCCATCTATTATTTAACTCAACAGCCCCTTGTTTAATGCCCGTGAAGTGCCACAATGAACAAGCCAGCCTTGAACCCTGGTTTCAGGGAACCTGTGGCCTGTTGATGAAGATGGACATGGGACACGATGCAGTAAGGTGAAGATTGCAGAAAAAGAAAGGTAGGGCCTTGGAAGCTTGTTACAGAAAAGGCAATCTTAGATGGGGGAGGCGAGGGGGGAAAGTCTGCCGTAAACACTTAATTTTTTGTAATTGGACCAAAAAGAATTTATATACATACTTTAATGAATCCAAGAGTCTCATAGCTAGCTAGTAACAGAACTGAAAGTAGACTGAAAGCCTTATGGTTCCCAGGCAAATTATTTTATTTTTTTTTAAATCTGACACCAATCCTCTGGATAATTTGAACAGCGTCCCGGTCTTGAGTGAGAGACATCCTAAGATGGGCAAAAGAAATCGGAAATCTCTGACTGAGATGGTCCCACCATCCATGTCAGACCATGGAGGTATCCCCATTCATATATCAATGTCAGATAGAGGAGGTCAACCTTGACATAACTTTGTTAGATGGAGGAGGTCAACATAAACATAATTTTGTCAGATGGAGGAAGAGTGTGTGTGTGTGTGTGTGTGTATGTGTGTGTGTGCGCGCGCGCGCACACGCACCAAACAGGACTCAGGCTGATGGGCGTCTCAGTCTCCAGTATCTTTGAAGGAGGAGGCTTAACACTGCTTGGTCTCAGCAGCAGCACCCTCCCCGCTAGGTGGCTAGGCCGATCTCTAGGGTGCCATTTCAACCCATGCTGGGAGCCAGGCCCAGGGAAGAACCTCCCAACAATCAGACTCTCTCGCTAACCTCACAGCCTAGACCCCTGCATATCCCTCTGCCCCTGGGGACGGGAGAGGACAGGGTGCCATTCTCCAAACACCCAGCTTGGGTGCAGGCTTTCCCCCACCTGGAGATGTCTCCAGAAGGGGAGTCCTCTCCCTGCCCAGACTTTACATGGTTTATTTTGCGCTGACTTCAGGCAACCAAGGGAGGAGGACACAGAGTTGTACTTTCCAAGTAGCTGGAAACCCTTAATCAATGTTAATTGGTTCTAATTAGCATATGTTAATTAATGATATTTACTACAAATTAAAGGTATGAGTGTTCCCAGAGGGTTTCCTGTTCATCCAATTAGTGCCAATTAGTTGCAATTAACACGTGTAAATGAGATTCCATTGAACCCAAAACAAACAGCACAGAATCTCTCAGATTCCCTTTTGCACCTTTTCAGTCAGCCAGGGAGCTCGGGGTGGAGGGTGAGAAGTGAGGGTGGGAGTGGGCAGAGAGACCCTTAGTCTGACCTGGAGTGAGATAGTGACTCTCTCTGCGTACCAAGGAGGAGAGAAGGAAGAGCCAGGCAAGCTGCTGGACCAGCTTGGCTGCTGAGGCACTGACCATGCTCCCAAGCGCCAGGGGCCATGCCTTGGGCCTCCCTGCACCTGCCAGGACCTAACCCAGTGCATGGCCTGTAGTAGGTGCTCAGTAAAAATTGGCTGAATGAAAGCTTGGTGCCTTTGCATCATCGAGGTCCCATCTCTGAAGTCATAAAACTAAAGGATGAATTGATTACGAAAACGTGTGAAGTTCTCTTCTCCACAAGTTCTTCCCAGGGACTCTCCCAAGGAGCAAGATAGTATTTCCCTCTGTGACATCATCTGAACGTCTACAGAGATATGACTCTACCACCAGTGTTGCCATTTCTGCATTTTAGTTCCTTTTCCCTTAACCACTGAGGCCCCAACCTCTGGCATGATGATAACTGGATAGAAAAACAGCCAGAAAGGGCTCCCCGGAACAAGGAAATGCTACTCCAAATTCTTCACTGTGCAGAGCCTTCTGTGAAAACTGTGATGTAAGATAAAGCCCCCAGTAAGTTTATTGCTAACTCGCTTTTGCTACACCAAACCTTCTCTCCAAGTTGACATTCATCATTTAATAATATTTATTCATCACTGTGTACCGGGCACTATTCCAGGGGCTGAGGAACAAGTCGTCTGCAAATTCCTGCCCCTCAGGGAGCCCATATTCCACTGTGAATTATCACGGATCCAGGGCCAGACACACTTGGGTTCCTATCCTGGTTCTGCCTCTCAGCAGCTGCGGAGAGGGAAGGGCTGGGTAGGGAATCTATCTGTGCCTCAGTTTATTTCCCTGTAACATGGGTAGAAGAGACCTGTCAGCTATCTTGCAGTCATGTTGTTAGGAAATTAAGCTTCCTCCTTTGTCCTATCTTGGTAGGCGTGAGGCAGAATTTGGAGTTAAGCCACAAGGAAGGTAGGAAAAAGGGAAACAAAACTCCCTCGGAGCCTACAAATCACAGTTTGATTACATTATCTCTATATCTGGATCTCTACACCCAGGCCGGCCACAAAAGTCCCTGCCATCTGTGTGTAGCACAGCCATAGCTTGTGGCCAGCCCACTCATCACCCCAGGGCAGGGAAGCAACGGGTTCAGGGAGGGGAAGTGCTTCTAGGGTCATATGCAGCTGCCTAGGCGGGAGCCCAGACCCTTGGCTCCTTTGGCACATTGTCCTTTATCCATGGCCTTTCTGAGTGACGAGAAACACGAATGGGGTCCAGAAAGGGTCACTCCAGCTGGCCAGGAGCAGGGACTGGTCCACCCCTGCCGGTACATGCCTGGCCCAAGGTCAACATCTACACATCCAGGCTCCTGCATGCCAGCTCAGCCAATCCCTCCACCCCACACACACGCACCCAGCCAGAGACCACAGCACCTATAGCTTGTGTCTCCTCCCTCACCATCTCGACTCTGCACCCCCATGGACTCTCAGGCAGAGTGTTTGATCATTTCACACTGACTCAGGGTCCCCTTTATAAAGCCAGAGAGTCTGCCTAGATAGTTCCTAAAACCATTTCAGAGCTGCAGTTCTAGGATTCTGGATATCCTCCGAAGAATACAGGTCCCACGGCTATAGTAAATGCCCCTACATTCACAGCTGATGGGCAACAGAATCAAGCCATCATTTCCCTCTTCCTTAGGGGATCCCTCTCACCTGTAATGGCCTCATGGGTTCCCCCAACACCACCTCCAGGCCTGTGCCATCACTCTCCATCATCCTCCACCTCCACCCCAACCTTCTCCTGCATAGTGATGAACCACCAGACATGGTCCCCAAGTCACCAGGCCTTGGAGAAAGTTCTCCTTCACTCTGATCAAATCTGAAGTCAGTTTGGAGGCCAGTGGGAGGAATGGAGCTGATTGAGTTTAATAAAAAGAGCTCAGCTGGGTGACCCTTCGGGAGGAGTGTGTGGAAATGGAAATCTGTGCTGGGGCTTCCTGGGGCTCCATATGTCTTTCCTATCACTGCATCCCACCCTGGGGGCCAGCAGGATATATTGTGGGAGTGGGGGTGGGGGGTTCTGGGAGCAAGTGAAAAAGACTTTCCTGACTGCCCTTCCTTCCTGCAAAAAATAAAAGCCCCACTCTTGTGTGCCCACCCTGCACCAGGCACAGCGCTAGGTCATTTACTCAACTTATCTATAATGAGAGAGGAGGGAATTTGCTCTGAGATCATCTCCAGGGGCCCTGAGCATCTTGGGCGGGGTCTGGCTAGCTTTGGGACCAATAATCTGCCCACAAAAGGCAGAGCAGATAGGTTGGGGTGAAAAACAAGGAAAGCGTGGCCAGCTGAGTCCAGGCCCCTCCTCTCTCTCCACCAGAGGGACACAGGCTTCGGGAGCCCACAGGGGACATAGACCCCGGGGGAGGAGGCTGACAATGGAAGTTTGACTGCAAGAAGCCAGAGAGGTACAGTGAGGTGAGGTGAATTCTCCGCTCTCAAGGACAAGGAGGTTGCCTACAAACAGGAGTAGTGGGGGCCCCAGAAACTCTGGGATGAAGCAAAGGGACACCTGCCCAGCGTCTCCTCTTTATCCCACTAATACCTCTTGGGAAGTGATATCTCTCTAAAGCCAAAGTTTCTGCGATGAGACTTAACATGGCCACTTTGGCGGGGGTGGGGGGGACCTCTGCTCCAGGAATGTAACAACAGAAAATAATTAAGGTCTAATAAGGTCAGCGTTCCACCTTAACACCTTTTCAGTTCCAGTTAAAACCTCTACTAATTTGCCAAGAAAAGCCAGCCTCACTGGGGTCTTATTATTTGAATCACGTCCTGTCTCTTAATTTAAACGAGAGCCTCACATAAGGATTTTTTTTATTTTAAATTACAATGCCGACTTTCTTCCAGTTGATTACGGTATATGACTCTCTGTTGGAAGGCCATTATTTTTTGCTATGATTTACAAAGCATTTAAAGTGAAATCAATGTAATAAATATTGAAGTATTGTAATAGATAATTCCATATATTTAACTAGAGACACAGCACAGCCCTGGTCTGGGCAGCAGGGAGAGGAGCAGGGGAGAAAATGGGGTGGGAGAGTGACCTGGTATTAATGCGAAGGGTGACGTCTCCGCTTTTCTCCTGGATTCAGTTGGCAGGATTCACTGAGTGCTCCCTGAGGTCCTGTACACTGGATGAAGGACTGTGGCGAGTTGTGGGGTGCCCCGGCCATGTCCTCCGGGCACCACAGACTCTGGAGAAATTCCCCTGCAATGGAGGGGACCAGAAGTGGAGAACATCAGAACCTGTGTAAGAAGCTTGGGGATGGGAAGGGGGTTCAACAGAGAGAAGAGGCCTCTGGGGAAGGGAGTGGTGGGAGAAGTCAGGAAAGGCTTCCCAGCTTCTCCCCTTCTTCCCATCCCCTACTCAGCTTCTTCCCTCTCCTTCCCCTTCCCCATCCCCGTGTCCTCAGGTCCAAGTCCTTCTTTGGGTGGAGCTCTCTCTAGACCTCTGGCTGTAGCTCTGCTTTGAGGAAACAAAGCAGCATTCACAGCCCTGAAAGCTCAGGATGGGGGGAGAGGAGTGAAAGGGGAGAGGGTGCACCAGTGTGACCTCGTGGGACAGACCCTCCAGCAAGGAGATGGCCACATGCGGAGCTCTGTGCACAGATTGAATCAGCTTTGCAGCTGCTTGCTCCCTGTCCTCAGGGAGCTGGGCTGGAGCATAGCACCCACAGTACAAGCCAAGGCAACGTCCCCAACTGGGGCCTACTTTACCCAGGGACAGGAGCTTTGGTGTCTCTTAAAGGCAGACTTTAAGCTGTCCTCCTACCTGCCTCCCCAATTGCAAAAACTACCCACAAGCAGGTTCCTTTCCAGCTGCCCCATGCCCCATGGGGAGCCCCCTGCTTCTTCCCATCTTTGGAGGGTCACACATCTGCTCCCAGGAAGGCTCTTGCTCCCAAGTTCCTGGATTGATTCAGAAATTCACACAGCACCAGTGAAGGAAGCACACAGGGGGCACCAGCGTGTGGGTTTGTCCCCATCACATGCCTCAAGTGCAGGTAATACACTCTGTCCACAGAGCCATTCAAGTGCCACGGAGGTCTTAATAAAGATTTTGCGGTCTATACGCTGCAGGCTTGCGATGGAGCGTGGCTAGTGCTCACGCACGCACACACACACACACTTACACGTGTAGCGGGTCTCAGAGG
Source organism: Lontra canadensis (assembly GCF_010015895.1). NCBI lineage: Eukaryota > Metazoa > Chordata > Mammalia > Carnivora > Mustelidae > Lontra > Lontra canadensis. Next base: position 25,507 of record NW_022631493.1, read on the forward strand.
AGGAAGATGTATTGTCCCTTGCCTTCCCACCCCAAGCCTGAACCCAAGCCCCAAGTCCCTAGCTCTGTACATTTTCCACCATAAATCCCAGGAGGGGACATGCAAAGGAAAAGGGAGCAGAGAAAAGAGATTTACAGCAAACTTGCTTCCTGGCACCTCTTTGGTCCATCCCATAAAATAACAATATCACCAGATAAATCACACAGAGTCTCAGGGGACCTTACCTTTGTCCTTGTGGGGTCTTTGGAGGAAGTCAGTGGGTCATGGTCAGAGGATCGTACCCAGCTGGGTTCTCTTTGGCAATATCAGCCCTGTACAACATGGGGCGGTGGGGGTGGGGGTGTGTGACTCAGGTCGAATCCCTGGAGCATCGAGGGGAGGGGCTAGAGAATAGGGTGAGGGTAGAGAACATTGGCTGTCATCATCCAAGAGAGAACGTGGCATGAGCAAATCCCATCTCAAAACCCTAGCTGTGTGACTTTGAGCAAATTACTTAACATCTCTGGGCCTTGATTTATGTCTCTGTAAATGCAGGCCATAGAATATCCCCCAGACAGGATATGTGTGAGGAGTTATCAAGAACAACATACGTCAAAGTTGCTGGCATACACTCAGAATGTAGTTAACTATTGGAATCACAAGTGTTTTCCCTCCGCTAAGATACAAACCACCGTGGCGGTGTTCCCAGCAGAGGGGATCGAAGGTTGGCCCTCTCCAGAGAGACACCAGGCTGCCCCCAACCTTTGGCTGTTGTTTCCATGTTTGCCTGCGATATTAGAAAGGCAGGGCTCCCCGTTAACTCACAACGTGACTGTGAGCAAGTTTCTTCCCGTCTCTAGGCCTCAGTTCCCCACTTGTAAAGAAAAGGGATAGAAAACACTTGGTCTTGTGGCACCTGAGTGGCTCAGTGGGTTAAGCTGCTGCCTTCGGCTCAGGTCATGATCTCAGGGTCCTGGGATCGAGTCCCGCATCGGGTTCTCTGCTCATCAGGGAACCTGCTTCTCCCCCCTCTCTCTCTCAGCCTGCCTCTCTGCCTACTTGTGATCCCTCTCTCTGTCAAATAAATAAATAAAATCTTTAAAGAAAAAAAAAGAAAATACTTGGTCTTTAAGGCCCGGTCCAACATCACATCACCAGCCAACAATTAGGACCGATTCTCAGTGGGCACTGGAGCCAAAGAGGAGCAGGCAGGACAGAGGCTAGCCGTGAGGCCAGATGAGGTGGGCATGGGCATGTGGGCCGGAAAGAAGCAGTCACCACTGTGTGGAAGGAACTAAAGGATTTCAGCAGGCTGGTCATCGCAGCCCTGACCATCACGAGCAGGAGACCCCCTGGTTACAGCCCAGAGCACCGGTCTGTGTCCATGGCCTCCTAGTGCTTACCCTTCAGCCTGAGGGAGGGCTGAGTTCCTAGAGGTAGAGCTAAGTGGGCAGGAGGCCCCCTCCAGCCTCATCCCACACACCTGGGGAGACCTGGGCTTTCCTGTATCAGGGTAGCCCACCCCCACCCTCCTCCAAACCCCAGCCCTGTCTGGCTCCCCCAACCTCTTAAGCATCTCCCTAGTTCTTCCCAATTCTCTGGCCCCAGCCCTCCCTCCTCCTTTCCTTCCTCTCCCTTCTCCTATCCCAAGTCCCCTCTTTTCCTCTCCAGTGCTGCTGCTTGGCTTTATTTTCCTTCCTCTTCTTCCCGCCCCCCTCATTTCTTCCGTTCTCATCCTTCTCCTGGTTCTCCTACCTGCCCCTTCCTTCCTTCATTTTCTTTCCTTTAACTCTCGTTCTTGGAACCAAAGGTGCCACTATCATGAGGGAGTGACTCCCTGGGGGGCTGGGGAGCTGGAACAGAGTATGCTCTGGCCTGACCGACCCCCCACCACCACCCAGGGTCTCTCCAGCGGCAGGAGGATCTGGAGTTCACCCGCAGGGCAGCTGTCAGCAGCTCCAGAGACGGATGAGTGTAGGGGGTGGGGAGGCAAAGGTGCTGGGGAGGGAGACATCTTCAAATAAAAATGTGAAAGGAACATGCTGGATGAAATGATGGGCTGTTTTACAGTAAGCCCTGCCCAAGGCACCTCTGCCCTAAGACCCAGCCGTCCTGCCCCTGTCCCTGGCCCTGAAGTTTCCCTCAGCACACAGGCCCATCTGTGTCCCCAATCCTTTTGTTAGGCCAGAGAGCTGGAGACACTCTCCCCCACACACACACATACACACAAGTCCCCAGACCCCTGCCCCTCTCCCAGCTTCCCCATCTTCCACTGAGGGACAGGGATGAAAGGGACCCCTGGCAGACTGTTCTCAGAGTGATGTCTGGGCTGATGAGCGCCCCAAGGCTGGCAGGCCTATTAGGAGGCCTTTGTGGGGGAGGGGGAGTTGGGGGGAGGAGAAGGGATTTTCCATTCTCCAAACAACTGGATTACACAGTCAGGAGATCAGGGAATAACTTGCCGCTTAAGCTGCCTCTTCACAGCCCAGCCTCTGCCCTGGCTCTCACCCTCCCATTCTCAGCAGTGGTCTTAACCAGCCTAGCCTTGTCTGCTTTTGAGTTGTCTTTTTCATGGTCTGAGTCAGCCTTGAGGGCAAAACCAAGTCTCATCTCCTCCTACCCCCCAGAGCTATGACACCACAGAGGAGCTCAAAAGGGAACAGCTTGCCACTACCTCCACCACCAACCCTCACCTTCCATGAAGATCTCAGGTCTAGAGATGGATCCGGAGAGTGTGGGTCAGAGAGGTGAAATAACTTGCCCTGAGTCACACAGCAAACAAAGGGCAAGGTTTCCAGACTATGGCAGGATTTATGGGAGCATGTTCTCTACAAAGTGAGCCAGGTCTATGCCAGGGACTGGAAGGAGCCCTGGACTCTGATGTTCTTACTAGAAAGAGGTTTGCTCCTGAGCTTTCCTGAGCCCCTACCATGAGCTTTAGAGGGAAGGGAGCCCAGCTCTCATTTGGTTACTTAGGACCAGACCAAAAGCAGGTGGTGGAGGGGAGAGGAGGTGGTAAGGAGATTAGGTTTAAAGAATGCGAAGTATTAAGATTTGGCCCTAGCCTTACCACTAACTCGCTGTGTTGCCTTGGGCAAACCACCTCCCCTCTCTGAGCTTCAGTTTATCTTCTCTGCAAAATGGCAGTAACTTCTCTTTCAAAATTGTTTTGCAGGTACTGGAAGAGATCAGGCTTAGCACCTGGTATCTACTAGCTGCTCCAAGCAATGATAGGAGCAAGATTGTATTTCCTTTACCCTGAGCTGTGCCCACTCCCCAGAACAAGGAGCTCCACTGCACATTCGAGCAACTGGTTCTTCCCACTGGGAGGGCAAATCCATCATGTTTAGCAAACTAGTGCCCCACCCCGTGTAAGGTTATTGGGGGGTCATGCCCCCACAGCCTGTGTCCACTTTCTAGAAAGAGGCCCAAAGCTCCCCCCCCCAGCTCCATGTGGCACCTAGACGCCTCTTGCTGACAGAGGGTCATCTCTGACCTTCCTAATGGCCAACGTTCCTGCCAGCCAGAAAATTCTATGATCCTTTGACCTCTAAAAGCCCTGTCCTGCTAATGGTTTTATGATCTTCCCTAGGCATCCTCTCTGTGCCCTCCCTAACCCCCAACCCCCTTTCAGTAGGTCCTAGTCAAAATAAACAACATTTATGACCAGAGCAGGATTCAAGGTCTGCATTGCAAACAAATGCGGAGCCCTTTGAAGGTGCCTGGGGAATCCATCACATCCTGGGGTGTGATGCTCCCCAGGCCCAAGGGGAGGTAGGCCCTGGGAAGGGGCGCAAGCGTGGGAAGCTGGGCTCTGGCTCTGCATAGAGAATCTGAAGATCCTGTGCGGTGAGTGGGGCTCCCTCCCTAGCAACAGGCCTTCTGTCAGTGCAGGGGAGGTGAGGGGGAAGGAGGAAGGGTAGCTGCTGAGATCAACCACCTTTCGCACTGTATGTGCAGGCCTCCCTGGGGGCCAAGACCTGACTTGGCATGTCAGCAGGGGGGAAGGGGACAAAAAGAAAGAAGGGGGGAAAATCAAGAGGCAAATGGAAAAATAGCACGCGTGGACTGGAGACGTTAAGCTGAAACCACAGAGGTCTCAGGCCCCATCGCAGTGCCCACCTGGCACACTGGAGCAATTTCCCTAAAGAAGACTAGTCGGGGGCGCCTGGGGGCCTCAGTGGGTTAAGCATCTGCCTTTGGCTCAGGTCATGATCCCAGGGTCCCGGGATGGAGCCCCATGCAGACTCCTTGTTTGGGGAGTCTGCTTCTCCCTCTCCCTTTCTCCTGCTCTCTCTCTCTCTCTCAAATAAATAAAAGCTTTAAACAAACAAATAAATAAATAAAACTCGTCCAAACACCTTCAGGAGAAAATCAACCCAGCCGAGCCTGTCTTGTCAGCCAGCTGGTGGAGCTGAGGAGAGAGAGTGTGAGAGCAAACCGGCCACGGCTGATTTTCTCTGGGGGCAGGCACCCCAAACATCAACTCTGGGGAGTGATAGCATGGAGGCAGAAATGGAGGCTCTCTGTCTAGAATGAACTCTCCTGCTCCACCCTCACCCCCAGGTGGAAGGCTGAACCCCTGCCCCTACTCTCGTCATCACCCTTCAACCGGAAAAAGGGACCCCAGGCTGGCAGTCCATTCTGCCCAGCTCTGCCTTCCACCTGCCACGTGGATAAGGCACCCCAGCTAGGCTCAGCCTCCTTCAGCAGGTGTGGGGCCGCAAGCCGATGTGTTTTCAAGGGGGACTGGCTCTGTCTGGGGAACTGCTGTTGGAGAATATTAAGGTAGGATTCCCAAAGGCCCAAGTCTGACAGCAGCTTTCTAGGACACGCAGCTCAAGGCTTTCTTCAGCCACCTCGCCAGCCTCTAGAACTGGGGCATGGGCCGAGGGGCGGCTGTTCCCAGACTTAGAGCTGGGGGAGGGAGAAAACATTCCCCCACCCCAACCCTTTGGGGGCCTGTGCCTTAACATCTACTCTACTAACAATACTCTGCCACCCGCCTAGTTGGGTGGGAAACTAGACATAAAATATGGGCAGGTAACAAGGTTTCTATCACAGTGATCAGGCGCCCGCTTACAGCATTTGCATATATGGCATATAATTAATGTTTGATGAGTGAGGGTGTGAGAGATGGGGGATTGGAACAAAGATAGAAGGAAACAAAGAGACAACTGGAAAGGCGGACGTGAGTTTTTCCAGGATAGATAGTTTGTTCAAAAATTTTCCTTCTTGGGGCGCCTGGGTGGCTCAGTAGGTTAAAGACTCTGCCTTCGGCTCACGTGACGATCCTAGGGTCCTGGGATCAAGCCCCACATCGGGCTCTCTGCTCGGCAGGGAGCCTGCTTCTCCCTCTCTCTGTCTCTGCCTGCCTCTCTGCCTACTTGTGATCTGTCTGTAAAATAAATAAATAAAATCTTTAAAAAAATTTTTTTTTCCCTTCTTCTGGGGTGCCTGGGTGGCTCAGTGGGTTAAAGCCTCTACCTTTAGCTCAGGTCATGATCTCAGGGTCCTGGGATCTCTCGCATTGGGCTCTCTGCTCAGCGGGGAGCCCGCTTCCTCTTCTCTCTCTGCCTGCCTCTCTGCCTACTTGTGATCTCTGTCTGTCAAATAAATCAACAAAATCTTTTTTAAAAAATTTTCCTTCTTCCTAAATGGAAAGAAGAGTGATTTTAATGGCTTTGTAGGATCTTAAGCCAGTGAATCAGAACTTTCAGCAAAGTGCCCTGGTGCCCTGCATGGTGCTTTATATATTAAAAAGGTCCTCCAGAGCACAGAGTTTTAGGGCTAGAAGGGCCTTGGAGAGTATCTAGGCCAGTGGGTCTCAACATTGGTTGAATATAGAATCACCAGGGATGCTTTTAAAAAAAATAAGATGCTGGGCACCACCGCCACCCCCCCGCAAGAGAGTCTGATCTAATTGGTCTGGGATGGATCCCAGGTGTCTGTATTTTTTAAAAAGCTCCCCAGATGATTCTACCGTGTACCCACCATGGCTGAGAACCACAGGTCAGGGCCAATACTTCACTTTACAGAGGCAGAAAGTAAAGCCCAGAGAGCAGGTTACCTAAGCTCACAGACAACTGGCAACAGAAACAGGACCACAGAAGCCACTCAGGTATCCTGACATTTAAATGAGCAAATATAAGATTGATCTTCTTTTGGAGGCACCCCTAGCTGCAGAGACCAGCTACACAACCCCTCATCCCATCCCCTGGGGTTTCATGTTATTTTCATCAGAGGCCGGGCAGGCTGGCAATGTTGACGTTCCTTCTGGCCTTCCATTCTGGAGGCCTCAGGGCTCATACAGGGCAAACACCCAATTCAAATACTGTCCCCCAGGTCTGGAGCCTCCGAGAATAACAGGGCAGCTGGGACACTGTGGCCATATGGGGCTTGTCGATGGACACCACAGGTGGGAGGACGTGTGTACAAAGGTGCTCATGTACACAGATGCACACTCAGGTAGGAGGCTCCGTACAGGGGTGCTCGCATGTGAGAACACTTGTATCTGTGCATGTAAATATCATAGCTGTGTAATGTAAATATCCACCCATGGGATGGTCTGCATGTTCACAGCGGCGTCTGTTTACAGAGGGGTGGGAGACCCAATGTGTGACTCTAAAATGCAGGTGTGTGTGTGTGTGTCGTGTACACGTGCATAAACCTGGACCTACACTTATAGCATCGATGTTTACACCTACCAGTGGAGGCCCACCTGTGACAGTGTGTGTGTGGCCGGCCAGCCCTGGAAATATGTATGACTGGCAGCCTGTGGGCGCAGGGGGCAGGTTTACATGGCAAGAGAAGAGGTTTCTACTGCTTGCATCACATTCCTTCCAAGTAATCGCTGAGAAATACATGCGTCCAAAAACTCTATCTTTCATGCTTAAATATATCTCGGTGTATATAAATGAAACACGATATTGTGCCAGCTGAGATGCTACCCATTAATATTGTTTATCACTGATAGGATTAAATAACCCATGCAAGGCCCAGTAGCATTTCTTACAATTTTATTTAACACTGTTTCGGCCAAGCGGCACTTGGCAAATTCCGACCTATACACTCCAGATGACTGCAACCAGTGCATAATGTGCAGACCTTCATATACGACACACAAGAAGTATAAGAGAGGAGGGTCCCCCAACATTCTCACCATCCCCATCTTTCTTTGAGCTCGACTTATTCCCTCTCTTTCCCCAAACCTGATTAAGACCCCGCCCTTCGCACTTCCCTAGGAGGTCCCTGCCTGTGCCTTAAAGATAGATAACATGGAGGGTGAGGATTTGGGGTAGGGGAAGAGATAACGCCCTAAGCCCAGGTCTCTGGAATGTCTCTGCCCCTCCCTGGTCTGTCAGAGGCAGCCCCAGCCCCAGAATGTGTTAAAATCGGGAGACCAAAGGAAGCATTTTTATAGGTTCTGCAGACCCTCGGGGTTGACTGACAAAGTTATTCATTCAGAATGAGGGGGGAAAAGGGCATTGAACTTATCAAATTAGTAGTAAATCCTTCATTAAAAGAGTCACAGAAATGCTTCTTTTTTACGGGGAAGCCGTTATCATCCCTTGAGCCCAAATGAGAACCAACTCCCATGTAGTTAGGGGCCTGCCAAGCTCTCCTTTCAAAATGTGTGCCGCCCCCTGTCCTAGGCTGTTGGCTAAATTATGAATGGCCTGAGGGAAAAGAAAACTCAAGACCTGGGAAGTCCAAACTTGGAACATGAGCAAGAAAATGGCAGAACCCCAAATGAAGCTCATGGAGGCCGAAAATGCACCTTCCCAGCCACTAGGCAGTGAAAAGAGGTTGCATTTACTTCCCAAAGCTGATGAATAAGTGGAATTTGTAGGTGTCTCCACAGCTTGCTAAAGCCGTCTCAATTTCCCAGGAACCAGGGCCAAGATCCCACGTGGAACGTCCAAACCCGGTTCTGTAGGATCTCTGTTTACCATCCCCGGGCTTCATTTTGGCGTGGCACCAAGACTGAGCCAAGGAACTCCCTACACCTGCTTCCTGTGTTCTAAGTTTCTCCAACTTCTCCCCTACTGAGATCCCCAAGGCCTGTAAGGTAAAGACAGCCCAAAGGAGTTGGGACAGCAATTCACTCAGCCCTGTTCCCCAAATCCTCTGCCACCCGCAATGAAGCAACCATCAGAGCTGTGTTTCCATAAGCCCCCAGCCCCTTTCCACCAGCAGGGATATCAGCCAACCTGCTTGGGGGACAGCTGCTTGCCGGCACCAAAAACTTATTAGACCATCTTCACATCGCCGAAGTCAGGAAGTTGGCTCTCCAGAGCCTGGTGCCGTGGGCTGCTTCCTGAGTTAAATACAGAAAAAGAAGTTTCCTAATGTTTGGATTTAGAAGTAGGAATGGTGAAAAGTACCCATTAATGTTTGTGCCTCTCCCCAACAAAGACACACACACACACACACACACACACACACACACACACTGTCCATGCAGACAAATCATAAATCATCTCCGTGGCTGAACATTTTAGCGTTCAACAATATTCTTGGAGGCCCGAGGTTTTCAGGCAAATCCCAGGTCTGTGCACAAGGACACTGCATAAATCCCTCCCCTTATGAAAGGCCAGTCTGAGCAGATGGGACCAGTCTTAAGTAAACAGTAGAGCCCTCCCTCGGTCCACCTCAGGAGGAGTGGCAGGGGGCTGGCCCTTACAGCACAGGAGAGCAGAGAGTGGCGGAAGCTGCTGGTTCTGGGGCTCATGTTCATATCCCCAACTTATCTCTCAGAGGGAATCGTCCATTTGACCACACAATCCTCCCTCCCCTCCCGCAAGGGGAAATCAGACCTTGAAGTCAGACTAGAGGAGGCCTTCGCAGACCAAGTGGTGGACAGAGTTAAGAAAGCAAACCTGACTGCTGGAGAGATTGGCAAGGGCTCGGAGGAGGGAGAGGCAAAAGGGCCCCCCTCGTGCCCGGTGGCTCTGCGCGCGGAGTGTGGAGAAAATAACCTCACAGCTCCTCCACTTTCTGATAATCTGCTTCATTAATATTTATTAAACAAAAGATTAAAAAAAAAAAAAAGGAAAGGCCAGATAATTAAACACCCAGTGGTGGTAGAGGATTCCTCTGCTGTGTTCTCTTGCTGGCCCCCCACGTGCGGCCCAGGCCAAACGTGTGCACTGTGCCGTCTTCCTCTTCAGCCCTGCCCATCTCCCCAGGTGTGTCAAGAAGACAGGAGGCCGGTGGTTGGAGAGAGAGACAGACCCGGGCGCCCCAGGTGCTCACCAGGAAATGCACGGACTATGAAATTACACCAGGGCTGGGCAACTTACCACCACACCAGAACCCTTGGGATACTGAAATAATTAACTTGCTAATCAGCTACACCTTGCTCTTTCCTTTCGTGCTGGAAAAAAAACAGTCGCAGATTGCCTTCACATCAGGTTCTTATGTCAGTCACTTGGAGACAAATGATGCTTGAGAAAAAAATACACTCTCAGCCTCCACGTAGACTGCAGTGGGTCATACCGAGTCAGGCCTCCTCTTCTTCCCCACCCCTCCCACCAGGCACCCCGGGAGGCACCCAGACACAGAATGTTTCTGGAGATGCAGGGTTTGTTTTTTTTTTCTGTCCACGCCACAGAGCTTTTCCATCTCCGCTAAGCTCTCTCGCGTTCAGCCCTCTTTAGCCTGCTTGCTGGTGCTAAACAGCCAAGATCCATGTGGAGAAAGGAGGATTGATTAGAATCGTAATAATAATCCCTGGCATTCGTCCGGCTTTAGCGTTTACAAAATGTTTTCACACATTATCTCATTCGGTTGGAGCTGGAAGGGACCTTAGCAATCGCTTATCCCAAGGTGGATGAGGAAACTGAGGCCCTGGAAGATTAAATGACTTCCCCAGAGGCCCCAGCTAAGGACAGTGTGTGGTTGGTTCCCCCCATGTTCATTGTCTAGAGGTCCAGTGCCGCCTCTCCTCCCCTGGAAAGAGGAAAAGAGCATAATCACCTCTTTGGTCCACAGTGGTTACAGACCAAGAAATCACAACATTAGAAGAGGAGGACCTGAGAATGAATAGAACTCTTGGAACTCTTGGAAGAAACGGTTTGGGGGGGCTGGGAGTAGGGAGGCTAGTCCAAGTACTGAATGGCACACATCAATTAACACACTTCCCTTTCTCTCTTTGTCCCCTCATCTCCCCCTTCTCTCTGGGTTCAAAAATATGAACACTGTGCAGTTTGGGATCGAAGGCTTAATTCAGCCATAGGTCCCAGGGGGAAGCGGGGAGTGGGGCATGTTTCTCGGACTCCAATCTGGCACCTCCACTCCCAGGATTCTCAGCATGACGGGCTCTTGTGTGCATATGTGTGTCCACCCAAGACATTGGATTTAGCAGTGAAAAACAGGCATCTTGATCCTTTCACAGATCAGATGATTTGCAAATTAATAGCTCTTTCCCCCCCAAGGCTCTAAGGAGGTGGGGGGGAAAAAAGATTTCTGGTGAAGAGAGGGAAGAAAAGGGTAGAGAAATATAAAACGGGGAAAGGAAGCACAATGACAGTGGGTTCTGTAGGAAAACACTTCCTTGCCAAGGTGTGCGTGTGTTTGGATGTAGGTCTCTGCTTTTTCCACCGGGCCACCTTGCCCCCCGGTGCCCCAGCCTGTCGTAAGGGAAGCGGCTCCTTTGTGTGTTCATTTATTTCTAAGCCCAACTCTTTTCCCTCTAAAACTCCTTCTTCTCCCTGTTGAGCTGACCATGCTTCTGGATTTATGAAGAGAGATGTTTTAGCAGAAATCCCCCAGAGTGTCCCATCAGCCCTAAATCCCCGGCCCGCTCACCCCCCCAAGACCCCATGACACACAGCATGCCAACACGGCCTCCTCTTGCCTATGCATTAGCCATCCATTGTGGTAACCTGACATCTCTCACACATAAAACCGTAAGAGAGAAATAAAATATCTGTCTCTTGGCGAAAATAAAGCTTTGCCTCCCTCCTGATGTATAGGATATAAAATAAAGCCACGGCTTCAATAGTGGCTTTTCCTTATGCCGGAGTTGCCTTTGCACACACGGAGACAATGAAGACCGATGGTTTGGGACGAGGCCCAGCCTCCTGGGGCCGCCTTCACCCTTTTTTATTAGCGCGTCTTCCCCCGCCCCATCTCTCCCCACCTTTTTCTTTCTTCTTCACTTTCTTTCCTTTCTAGTTTGGATTTGCCTTTTATGTGTCCTTCTCTTTCTTTACTCTGGAACTTTATTCCTCTTGTTCACTTTCTCTCTACGGCCTGACAGAGACAGGGAGAGAAGAGCCAAGTTTCTCACCTTCTCAGACATGCCTGCCATGTCTCCCCGTCTTCCCCCTTCCCAGACCCCTAGTTCTCTCAGGACTGCCAGCTCCTATGACGGATTTTGCTGTTACTGCTTGGGGATTTGCTTTGGTCAAATGTACAAATGTTCCCAAGGGACAATTAAGAATGTGTTTAGTGGGGGAGGGAAGTGGGTTTTCTTTTTTTTTCCTGGGGAGCTGCCCTTCCCTGCTCCTTCTTCTCCCTAGGCTAAGTGGTTTATGGATCTCAACAATTATTTATTTAGCCTCTGAGGAGGGCAACAGAGCAGAGCTGCCACCTCAAAGGGGTGACAGTTGACATTCAACTCCCAAACCCAAGCCTTGAAGCTGCATCAGCAAACCAACTGTGGGCCTTGGGCCCTTTCTGGCCAGCTCAGCTACCAGGGAGTTGATCCAAGACCAACACCCTGTTCCCTGCCTCTTTCTCCAGTCCTGAGAACTGAGAGTGCTGTGGGAGAAAGTAAGAGGGTCCCCTCCCCATGACAGCACACAGAACTGTCCCCCTCAGGGTCACTGAGACAGGGTCATCTGTCTGCCCTCCCACACACTTGACATTGCATGCTCTCTACTTTTTTTATCCTCCTCTGTCCCTGGAGGCCTCAATCTTGCCAGGTGCACTGCTCTTTTCTGTGCTTCTGCATCTCTCCACCTGTGCATGAGTGGGTTTGTTTCTAGAAGCTTCTTTCCATCCTTGCCGTGGCCTTCCCTTCCGAAGCTTTCCCTCCTACCTACCCAAGGCTGCTTCCCAGCCCATTCAAAACTTCGCCTGCTCTATTAGGGGCTGCAGGACACATCCCAGGCCCCGGGAAGACTAAGTCATGACTGAGAGGAAGGGGTGCAGGGGCTGGGCTCCTGGGGAAACAGCAGGGAAGGGGGAACTTCTCTGCCCACATCCAACAGAGGGGCAGTGGGTGGCTTCTAGTCTCTGAGGTTGATGAAAGACTTCCATGTGTACGTGGACAGTTCCTGGTCATCTGTAAGATGAGGAGATCTTAATGAATGCAAATATGGAGAGGCTGGTGAGGCAGCCATAACTATTGAATCCAGCCCCCCCAAAAGGGGAGGGGGGCTTAGAGCTGCCAGGTCCAGAAAAAATCGAAATCTCAGTCCCAAACATGTTTAGTTTTGGGGGTCTCTCCCCCACATCTTTGCTATCTCTCCAGATATGGGCAGTGACCACTACCATTAGGTAAGGGGAGAGAGTCAATTAGTGAGAGGATTAATTACTCTGAGGCATGAGCCCCGTTTGTCTTCCTTACCGGGTGTGAGTGTGTGTTCAGGCGGAGGAACACGGGCACGCACCCAAATACACATTGTTGTCACGCCGTCTTAGACGTTTTATTTATTTGTTGGATTCCTGCCCAGAGCCGCTCACACGCTTTTCCACGGGCGCTGAGTCGCCCACCAAACATGCCGTCTCCTTTTCTCCCGCCTACAAACGCGACTGTCACACACGCGCGCACCTTCCAGTCCCGCCAGATGTCCCCCCAGCGCCTGCAGGGTGCCCCGCTGTGCGTGTCTCCCTGCCGGCTCTTACACTGCTGGGTGTCTTTCTGGGTCTCTTCTGTTTCTCCTCCTCTACTCTTCCACGCATTTCCCCCAATGCGTCTTCCCTCCTTTCAGCCCTGCTTACTTTTCCGCATTCCTTTTTTCCCCACTGGTTTTCTGTCCTTATTCCCTTTCCCTGTCCCTCTCCCCTCACTTCCCTCTCTCTCTGTCTCTCCTGCCTCTTCCACTCACCCTCTCCTTTCTGCGTTTACCCACACCGCTCTCTGCTCAGCGGCACTGCGGCGCTGCCTTGCATCTGAGACCGCCGCGCTTGACCTTCCCCCCTTTCCAAGCTCAGGGTCCACCCCCGCCCCCAGTCCCCGTGGGAAGCCAGCCTTGTTTACCCAGACGCTGTGCACACCGTGAAGCCCCAGCCGGATGCTGCCCTTTCCCGGCCTCGAAGTCTCCCACCCCCTCCCATCCCCAACTTGGAAACTACTGCTGGAGCAAAGTACACAGCGGTGCAACGTGACAAGCCCCCACCCCAAATTTCTCACCTTCCACAGTGCACTGGCCCAGGGATCACAGGTCATCCCCCCCCTAACTTGGGTTTCTTTCGGGGGGGGGGAAGAGGGTAAGACTGATTCCCCCACCCAGTGTGATTCAGGGGAGACAGTGATATTAACCGTAAAGTGGTGCACACAAGTAGGTCATTTCCAGGAGTGAGTGATGGAGTGAGATTACGGCAATCTGAATCAGGAGCAAAAGCAAGAGGGAAAGGAGAGAGGAAGATGCAGGATCAGATCCAAGGGCCCAGGACCAAAGTTTACTGCGTCGCATCTGCTGCGTCTGTCTACAGAGTCTGTGGGGAGTTTGTGTGGCCTATCGGACCCCTCCAGAAGACCCGCTCGCTCCCTCCTCCGTCTCCCTGCACCCACGAGCCTGGCTGCCCCCGGTGCCTGAAGCCCCGCATTGTTAACCGCCTAGAGTCCGCTCTGCCGAAAGCGCCTTCTTCCACAGCCTCACCGTGCTTTTCTCGGGGTGGCGGGCTGCATAGGAGCCCGCTGGGCGAGGAGAGGAGCCGCCAGGGGCGGTTGCCGCTCTCGCATCTACAGCAGCTGAAGGTGCCGGGCCAGCTCTGGTCCTTGGGCCACTCGAGCCACTGGGCAACGTGAGGGAGAAAGCAATCTGGGGCCGGGAACCACGGAGGTCACGGGAGGAAATCGGATGCAGGAGAGGGCGCCATCAATCCCCCTGAACAGCAGGGCATCTGGGGAGGGCTAGCAGAATCCCTCCGCCCCCAGTTCACCAGCAGGGTGCTGCTTCTCAGGACCCTCAGGGCGATTCTTAGAAAGGAAATTTCGTATTGTATAAACCATTTCCTGGCCCCTCTGGGGCCTTTTCCAAGAGCGCCTGGGGATGAGGCGGAGAGGATTCCGTGGCCACTGAGTGCAGACTCTACTGCGAAATTGACCCTCACAACATCCCGCCTAGAGCTTACTCGCCCTAGGGGAAGTGTGTGTAGTTGTGGGTCTGTGCTGCTTGGAGCTCCTTCCATAGGAAAGCTCGGTGTACTTCAGGACTGGCAGTAAAGTGTGGCGCTGAGGATGAGAAGGAAAGATTGGTGCTCTTCGCCCAGCAGCCATTGGTTTAAAGACAGAGCTGAGAGCTGAAGGTGCTGAAGAGGTGGCTAATTTGGAAAGCTGCGTCAGTTTTCTCTCCATGACTGTGCAACCAAATACATTTTAAAATAAAAGCTCAATGGAAACGGAAAAAAAAAAAAAACATTAACAGAGTGTGCTGTCGCAGTGGAGGCGTTAAATCTGGACTTTAAACCTACAATCGAGCCAAGAGGCACGCCTAGAGCTGCGCTCCAGGACTCCCTTGTAGACGCTGGGGTTGGTCCCCGCAGACGGGTTTACTGAACCATCTGGACACAGGGACAAGCAGAGACTGATGCCCCAGAGCCTGCGTCCCGTTCTCGTCTTCAATTCCCCTACCGCGTGGGTCTGCCCGCAGGGAGGGGACCTCTTTCCACCATGTCGAGATCACAGCACCCCCAAACGGGTGGAGCAGCCCCCTCCTGTCCACCGGAAAGAAGGCAGCGGGCCTTGGGTTCAGGAAGGGCCGGCAGCCGGGTCCAGCTGTCGCCCGGTAGGTCCCCGACAACTGCCCTCCACCCTCGCGGCCCCTCTGCTTTGCATGAGAAGGAGCCCAGCTGGGACGGGGGCGGGGGTTGAGCCACTCGGGACTCCGACGGCTTTAGATTCCAGAAAGGGGCGGTTGGGTCGAGGGCGCTAGCGGCGAGAACCAGGACAGCTGGGGGCGGAGGGGGGGCATGGGGTCCACTTGAGTGGACCAGCCCCTCCGCGCCGGTCTCACCCAGCGCAGGGGGCTCGGGAGGCACCTCGGGCTCCGGGAGGTGGAGATGGGGTCCCCCGAGCCAAGCAGTTCCTAGCGCCTCCGCGGGAGCTGGAGTACTGGCTAGGGTTGGGCTCGTTCGTCAGAGCTTCCGGTCGGCAGGAGGAGCGCAAAAACCTAGTCGGATCTCGCGAAGCCGGCTGCTGGGTTGGAGAACCATCCTCCCCATCTTACTCCTGACCTGAGCCCTCAGAGAGGCCCACGGAGGGGGCTGATGAGAGAGAGAGAGAGAGATAACTAGCCTCAACACTCCGCCCGCCCCGCAGCGGGGACCCGCAGCCCAGGTGTTTTTGGAGAGGGTGCGGAGAAGATGTTAGAGGCCCCGCACCCAGAGGTCAGGATGGGCGGAGCGCCAAAGAAGCGCACGCGGGACCTCGGCTTTGGCTTCCAAAGAAAAGGTGATGCGGGAGGCAAGGTGGAAGCTGCTGGCGGCCTCGGGGTTGCAGGGTGGTTCCGGCAGAAGCCTGAAGGCAGGAAGGGGGCGTTGGCAGAGCCCTAAAACTCCACTTCCGCCGAGCGTAAACCAAATTTTCTGTATCCGCTTCCCGGTTCGTCCGAAGAGGGTATTCCGTTTGCAGAGAGCTGGATCCCCCGCCGGCTCAGGTTCATCGCAATTACGTTTCAGCGCGCGTTTTCCCCAACTTAGTCGCGGGCCCTTGTATGGGATGTCTGAGTCCCGCACCATGAGTGGGATCGGAAGGCCAGTTCCAAAATACCAGCTAGACCTGGCTAGCCACCCAACCTTATTTTCTTCCACACTAAGGTTGAATTCGCCTTCTTAGCACACACTCCCCCCCAACCAAAAAAAAAAAAAAAATGAGGAGCAAAACAAGACTGCCCTCCCTGCCACCTTCAGACCTCAAGAGAAATCCCGGTTTAGCACAGAAATGGTGCTATCAAAACGGAATTTGGTATTTGAATGGCTTTAATCCAGGAAACCAGAGTAACTCTTGGAGACGAGGGTTCTCAGGACCCGGACCTGAACTCCGCGTTTGGAATAATCTGTCTCCAGGCAGTGGTCCCGACGTTATATTCGGGACTAGGGAGGTAAGAGCTCCCTGAGGAGAGAACTACAAGGGGGTATGGTCTGCGGTTTGTCTCCGGAAGGTGTTGACAGCCCGGAACCTGGAACAGGGGAGGAGGAGAAGCCAGCCCACTCAGCCCGTGCGCTGCACACTCGAATCCATTGCAGCCTTTCTGTGGGGCCCCAGACGTCCCTGCTCCCCACGGCCACTACCACCACCCGCCAGCCGCCACTGATGCCCTGCGGTTTCCCGCCTAGTCGTTTGTTTTTGTATGTAAAAGGTGTCTCCGGATCACAGTTTTCTCACAACTTCTCGCCTGGGTTGCAACTCCTCACCCGTGGCGCTTCCCCACCCACTCCTTTTCCCCCTCCCCGGTGCCGCGCCTCCGGTCTCCCCCGCCCCCACCAGGAAAGCGCCGGAATCAACTTTCCAAGACGGCGCTGCGGGAACAGACACCTAGGTCTCCCGGAGACCGAGACCCTGTGGACTTTGGATGGACTGGGGGAGGAGAAACGGAGGAACCAGAGGAGGAAGATCCTGTGGCCCTCCCTCCCCCAGTCCCGCTAAAACGCGCGCTGTGCTCGGGACAAACTTCTAGGCCAAGAAAGCACGAAGAAGGGAAAACAAAAACAAAAACCAACACCCGCTGAATTGCATAGTCAAACAGTTCACCAGGGCTCCCGGACCCAGCTGCACCCCAAGCTTCAACAAGGCTCCACCTTGGATTAATCCCACCTTCCAACAGTACTCTGCCCTCCGCCTGCGCCTTACTGCCGCGCGCTCTCAGTCCTTCCCATCGAAACCCAGGCCTTACCGGAGCAGGAGGGGCTCGGGCACCTCGCTGCCCGCCGCCCGCACCGCGCCGGGCGGCGGATGCGGCCGCCACTGATCCTCTAAACGCGGTCTCCCGGCACTCTCCCCGGCCGGGGGATGCAGAATGGTTTACAGAGGGACCGCGAGCCGCTGATTGGTCGCAGGCTGCGGTGACGTCGGCGGGCGCTGCATTAAGGCGAGGGGGCTTCCAGAGCTCAGCCAACAGCCAGGAGCAGTGACCGAGCCGCTGGAGCTGGGGAGAGACGCGCCAGGGCGGCGGACTGGGCCAGGAGACCAGGGACAGAGGGACGCTTGTCCGGGGACAGCCAGCAACGAACTGCGGCCTGGGCGGCGACAGCAGCGACCCTTGCTGAGCTGTTCCAGCCGCACAGAACTGTAGCTGCTGCACCAGGACGTTTTTTCAAAGCTCTCCAAGCTACTCCCCCTCCCCCCGACTCCTCCCGCTGCAAAAGAAAAAAAAAAAAAAAGGAAGGAAAGAGGCTAGAAAGGAAACCCAGATTTGCCACCACAGCGACAAAAGGGGGAAAAGGAAAAGAAAGTCCAGCGACTGTGGGGTTGGACGCAGGCCCCCGGAGCGCGGGCCGAGCGATGCGGGGCTGCGCGCCCAGGCGGCCGAGAGTTGTGACTGGAGCCACGATGAACGGCCAGGCGCGGTGAGGAGCCAGACCGTTTCACCTCCCCGAAGGAGTCCGGGAACAGGGAGGGCCGTTCTGAAAACACGGAGGCCGCCAGGCAGGCCACGGGCCGAGGTGACGGGGCTGGGGCGGTGGGGAGCGAGCAAGCGCACCTGGCTGTGTCCGCCTGGAGTTGTCCCTCTGCGTTCACGATTGACACAAACACTTCTCCAAACGGGGGAAATTTAAGCAGCAACAACAATCAACAACAAGATCTTCCTCCTGCCTTCCCCTCCCTCCCTCCCTCCCTACTCCCTTGGCCTACCCCCTCCCCCTTCCCCAGGCCCACGGCCGGCGCCCTGCGCGTCGGGACCCGCTGCGAGATGCCGGCAGTGTAGGATCCAGAGCTTCTCCACTGGTTCTGTTCTTTTCTTAAAAAAAAAAAAAAAGAAAAGAAAAGAAAAAAGAAAGAAAGAAAAAAAAAAAGAGGAGGGGAAATCCCGGTCGGTGGCAGGCAGCCTGGCACACACACACACCCGCCCTCACACCCCGACAAAAGCAGATGCACTTTGACTTCTGACAGCTCTACCTCAAGCCCAAGAGAACTCCACGACGCTTTCCCTGCAACCCGAGCTCGCCGTGTCCTCCTCTTCCTTCTCCGACTCCGACTCCGTTTTATTTATTTGGGTTTCCGTCGCCAATCTCGGTGACCTTCACTCCTCCGTGGGCTCTGGGCAGAAGAGTTGCGTTCTCCTGCCCGAGACTCTTGGCCCCAGGAGCTGCGGCGGCGCTGCTGTGTCCCGGGGCCCTGGGACTCCCAGGCTGCACAGTCCACCGAGGTGCCCTCTGCTCCCCATCAGCCTCATTTTCACCCCCTTTTGATTTCCTTGTGCGGGTTTTGGCTTGCACCCCCAGTGTGTCTCCTCTTTTTGGAGGGGCTGGGGAGCTCTTGCTGAGGTCTTCAGGAGTCATCCCCTAGGCTCTACCTGCTCTTCTCCGGGCCTTACCCGACCAAACCAAAGACCATGGTGCACTGTGCCGGCTGCAAAAGGCCCATCCTGGACCGTTTCCTCTTGAACGTGCTGGACAGGGCCTGGCACGTTAAGTGCGTCCAGTGTTGTGAATGTAAATGCAACCTGACCGAGAAGTGCTTCTCCCGGGAAGGCAAGCTCTACTGCAAGAACGACTTTTTCCGGTGAGTACTTCCCTGGCGCGCCTCTGCTGCTCCCACCCCGTGGGTCCTTCCCGGCCAGCTTGGGATCAGAGGTCAGCGTGGCCGAAGCATCCGTGGTAGGAGCAGCGTTGGAGAGGGCAGCCAAGTCCCATGGCACCCGCCTCTTAGCCAGCTGGCGCGCAGGGCGCAGGGGACGCGGCCCAGCTTGCGTCTTGGAAATTGTGGGTCCCGGCTTAGCTGCACGTGCCTGGGGAGAAAGGGTGTGAGTCCGCTTGATCCCAGAAGCCCAGAAGCCCCTCCAAGCTTAGAAGGAAGCAGCACAGCCCCAGGACGTTGCAACCCCAAGCTCTGTCTTTACCGGGCTAGATCCATGCCAGTGCCTTTTCCTCTCCAAAAGGTCTTGGCGGGAACCGCGGAGGCTTTTGCTTTGGAGTGTTTTGAGTCCCTCGCTTTGGCGGCGAAAGGGAAAAACTCTGCCCTAACGCCTATGGTGCACATTCCAGGGTGTTCTTGAAACCCCGACTGGCCTCCAAGCGCCGGCCTGGGCACAGTGAACCACGCCTGTGAAATGCCCCAGGACTCCAGCCTCCGGGAAGACCTTTTCCCACCGCTTCCCGGCTGCTGGGTTGGCAGGAGTATCTGCCTCCGCCCAACGCGAACCTCGGCTTTGTGGCGCAGGCTCCGCTAGGAGCTCTCCCAGGCACTGCCCGCCATCCCCTTGCCCCACCTCCTTGCCGAAAACGGGAAAAACCCAGGCCTGGCTCATCTGAGCCGGGAGACTTCTCCAGACGCCCTTCCTTCGTTTAGCATTTTAATGTATTCTCTTGAACGCACTATCTTGCCTCGAAATCCACACAAACACGAAAGTCAACCGAGAAGAAACGGGAGCAAATGCGAATTTTAATTCCTCTGTACTGGTTTGAAACCTCCCAGTTTACTCGGTTGACTTGCTCTCTGCTCTCCTCTGAGTTTTGGTGACCGATCAAACTGGGAGTGGGAGTGAGGGTGCGAAACAATCCGGGTCGCTTTGCTCAGAGGCCCAGGAAGCGTGTCTCTGATTGCGGGGAACCATGGAGAAAAGCGCTGTGAGGCTAGTATCGCCGGGAGGAAGCGCGGGCTGAGCGTCTGAACCTCGGCCGGCTGCTCCTGTTGTCCCCAGTACTGGCTGGAGCCGAACCCGAGAACAGCGAACGGTGCCAGCTGCCAGCGGGCCCCAGAGGCCTGGCTCCCGTAAAGCGCAGCCCGGCATCTAGAGCCCCGCGGTGGCCAACCTGCCCGGCTTTGGGCTTGAACGTGGCGGCGGCCCAGCTGCAGCCGGAGGCGCGCTCCGCGGCTGTTTCTTTACCCGCGTGGGGACTGGACCTTGCCAACCCTCAGCCTATGCGCGGGTCCTTTTGCGGTGAAAGGTGACGCTAGGAGAGAAAAGCGGCGCTCGGGACGCTTTAACATGGAGCTGATTAGATTTTGACTCTTTTCCGAATCAAACAGGAAAATAAGTGCCTCCCTCCCCCTTCCAGTCACCACCTTACCGTCTTCCCAAGGCGCTCTTTTCCTCTGGGACAACCCCAGCATGAGGCTGGGGGTGGGGGCAGCTCAGGCCCTTGCTCTCTCATTCTAACCATGTGTATCTCCTGGCTGACTTTTCACTGGTGGCCCGCACCCTGTCCTGCCTTCTTGACGGTTCCATCCGCTGTCTCTCTTCGTTTTCCCCCTTCCATCTCTTCCTCCACTTTCTTTTTCTCTCCTCTGTCCTCTTTTTCCTGGCCTCTGTTCTCCCCTTGCCCCTCACCAACTGGTTCTCTCCCATCCCGCAGATGTTTCGGTACCAAATGCGCTGGCTGCGCGCAGGGCATCTCCCCTAGCGACCTGGTGCGGAGAGCACGGAGCAAAGTGTTTCACCTAAACTGCTTCACCTGCATGATGTGTAACAAGCAACTCTCCACTGGCGAGGAGCTCTACATCATCGATGAGAATAAATTTGTCTGCAAAGAGGATTACCTAAGCAACAGCAGTGTCACCAAAGAGAACAGCCTACACTCGGGTGAGGCCCCAATTCCCAGCTCGTTAGGGGCGGGCGGGTCCTGGGGGAAGAAGGCCCCGTGAAGCCCCTGCTCACCTGTCCCTTCCCTCTCCTCAGCCACCACGGGCAGTGACCCCAGTTTGTCTCCAGACTCCCAAGACCCATCACAGGATGATGCCAAGGACTCGGAGAGTGCCAATGTATCGGACAAGGAAGGGGGCAGCAATGAGAATGACGACCAGAACCTGGGCGCCAAACGACGGGGGCCGCGCACAACCATCAAGGCGAAGCAACTGGAAACTCTGAAGGCGGCCTTTGCTGCTACTCCCAAGCCCACGCGCCACATCCGGGAGCAGCTGGCTCAGGAGACTGGCCTCAATATGCGTGTCATCCAGGTCAGGGCGTGGGCATGCCACTCAGTCCCACCCCGCATCCAGACCGACATGGCTCCTCTAGGCAGGCACCCAGGCCTAGCTGGGGAAACCCAGCCCCAAGGAGGGGAGTGAGTCCTGGGAGGCTGGAGGGGGGAGGACTGGAAAGGCCCAGACACATCCCTACCCTGGTGTCCTGTGCTGTGCTGCCCCATTGTGGAGGGCATCTGGAAATCCCTAGGCTCCCTCCATTTCCCAGTTTGTAGCTGGTGATGGTCTTGGCAGAGGGGGAGGGATGGGGAGCTCGGCCGAAGCTGGAGGAGGGGACATCATTGGACGCCACTAGGGAGTTGGGACCCTTTCTTCTGCAACACTCACCTTGTTTGGAAGGAGCCCAGAGGTCTCTGAGCATGCCAGAATTAATCAGTTCCACGGACTTCTCCACAACATAGATCTCCCTCTGTGTCCCCCACCTACTTTGTGGGTCTCTTACTTCAGTTAGACAAGCCCCAGAGCAGAGAGACAGACATCTTCTCCAGAGAGAGATGGGGCATCCTGGTTTGAAAGGGAAGAGGCCTAGGCTGGAGTCAGCTCAGGCTCTGGCAGTCTAGAGTGGAATACGGAGGCGAGGTAGACATCTGGGCATCTGTGCCATTGTGTTGTGAGGACTTCAGGCTGCATGTGATTTGGGCCCCGGGATCCAGCGGCCCCCAGTGAGGTGTGTGGTTCACCTGCGGAGGCTCTGGAAGGATGTGCTGGGTGTGCCTGGAGGCTGAGTGTGCCAGGGAACACATATGCAGGCTGCCTTCCAGGGGAGGCCTTGTAGCCCCTGGGAGGCTGTGCCAACCTGCAGTGAATGGAGGGTTGCATGTCTGTGTCCTTGTCAGTGAGAGGCTGTGGACAAGTATATTTTGCACTGGGAGATTTGCATGGCTGTGAAAAGGAGATTGTGGGTTTTGGTGTCACTGTCATTGGTAGACTGAGTGTCAACAGGAGACTGTTTAGTTCTCTGTCACGATCATGCGGGGGAGGGAGCTGCCAGGGACCGTGAATGGGAAGCTGTGTGTGTCCAACACTATTTGGGGAGGTTGTCTATGTGTGTAGAGCCCCCAGGAGCTGAAACTGTGACAGTGTGACTGTTGGAAACAACTCCAACTGCCTCACGTAGGGCAGGGAGGCTTGCCCAGGTCCCCAGTCGGGAATCCCGTGTATCATTGGCTCTGGGGCCGTCTTGCGCGGCCCACTCAGAGACATAACCTCCCCCCCCACTACACACACACACACAGACACAACACAACGCAACGCAACACAACACAACCCAACACAACACACAACACGCACACACTTGGGAGACATGAGTCTTGCTAGCGGTTGGAGGGGTTCGGGACGATCAGCCGCGCACCCGAAGTTGGGGGGGAGGGGAGGGTCTCCGGGGGCCTCACCTCGCCCCGTGTGTGCTTCAGGTCTGGTTCCAGAACAGACGTTCCAAGGAAAGGAGGATGAAGCAGCTGAGCGCGCTGGGCGCCCGGCGCCACGCCTTCTTCCGCAGCCCGCGCCGGATGCGGCCGCTGGTGGACCGCCTGGAGCCAGGCGAGCTCATCCCCAACGGGCCCTTCTCCTTCTACGGAGGTGAGTGTGCTGCCGAGTGGCAGGGCGCGGCCAGCCGGGGTTGGCTTCGTTGGAAGCGGGTGGCAGCAAGGGAGGCGCTCCCGGTTTTCTTTAGAGAAGTGCCGAGCGGGGGAGAGATGGAGAAGGCTGGGGAGTAAATCAAGGGTCGGTAGTCGGCACCGAGTGCTGAATTCCTGACCGTGAAGGACGCGGGTGGGCTGGTAGGGAGCAGCTCCAATGTTTGCACCAGGCCTCCTCCCTGCTGCCAGCCCAGCAGGGGAGCCCCCCAACAGCGAGTTCCCCCTATTGCCTTTATCGTCCTTCCTCCTCCGCCCTGACATCCTCTTCCCTGCCGCTCCGCAGATTACCAGAGCGAGTACTATGGGCCCGGGGGCAACTACGACTTCTTCCCGCAAGGCCCCCCGTCCTCGCAGGCTCAGACACCAGTGGACCTGCCCTTCGTGCCATCGTCCGGGCCCTCCGGGACACCCCTGGGCGGCCTGGAGCACCCGCTGCCCGGACACCACCCGTCGAGCGAGGCGCAACGGTTCACTGACATCCTGGCGCATCCCCCAGGGGACTCGCCCAGTCCAGAGCCCAGCCTGCCGGGGCCTCTACACTCAATGTCGGCTGAGGTCTTCGGGCCCAGCCCACCCTTCTCATCGCTGTCGGTCAACGGCGGGGCGAGCTATGGGAACCACCTGTCTCACCCCCCCGAAATGAACGAGGCGGCCGTGTGGTAGCGGGATCTCGCACAGTCCGCGGAGTTCGTGGTTGTACAGAAATGAACCTTTATTTAAGAAAAATAGAAAAAGAAGAAAAAAAAAACATAAAAAGCAAGTCACCCTCCCCCCCCCACACACACACACTTCCCTCAGCCTCGGGGACCATTTTCTGTCTGGGGAGTCCGGATGGGAAAGGGGGACAAGAAACAGGATCCAAATCCGCCTGGAGGCAGAACTGGGATCCATGCGCTGGATGGCGAGGTGGAGAACTGGGGCTCCCGAAGGGAAATGCAGACCTCTCCCCATCTTCCACCTGGACCCGGATGTGGGGACAGACGCCCCAAGTGTGCACGCCCGTCTGGAGGGCGGCACAGGAACACCCAAGGAGGCCGCGGGGACGCACAGCCAGTGGTGACGCCGGGAGCCGCAGGGAGACAGACAGAGAGGCACAGCCGGTTGAGGGAGGTGGAGCAGCCCGGGGCACTCCCGGGCCAGCCCGGAGGGTTCTGGCTCCGGGAAAATATCTCACTAGTGTTGTCTCAGTGTTCAGGAACAGCGACAACAAACTCTTATAGCTTCAGAAACGCCGACCTGCTGTGCATCAGGTGGGACTATATATATATATTTTTTGTCTATCTGGGTTTTTGGTTTTTTGTTTTTGCCCAAATAGCAAAATTCTAAATGTAAAGCCCTCAGTATCAACTCTTCTACCTTCGCAAAGCTCTACACACACACAGATACACACAGACACCCTGGATAGGATGGTCTCCAGCCAGACCTCTCAGTAAAATGACTTGAACATCAACTGTACAAGAAAGTATTCTACCTTCACACATACAAAAAAAAAAAAAAAGTTAAAAAAAAAAGACTATTGAACTAAAAACAGTCAACTGTTTACGTATAATGTTAAATTCAGGAGTTCAGTGTTTTATTAATATATCCTGTTTTGAAACCTCTTGTTCAAAAACAAAATGTTTTGAGCAATCAACCAAAATTGTTCATTTTCTTTTCCTGTAGATGTTCTGACAGATTTGCAGGGCTCGCAGCTCACTGTGCTAGTATGTAAAAAGGTGTTGTTTACACAAGGCAAAGAGAAAACATGATATTCAGACACTTGCCAAATAGAATAATTATAGCACAAATACTGTAAAGGTGCCTAGCACCACAACCTGAGAAAGTGTTAAAAAAAAAAGTGTTACAAGGTTTAAAAAAACATCTTTGCTAATTTTTAGTCCTGTTGAACATTCATGGAATTGTTAATATGACTTATATAGACCCACACAGGTTTTATTTTTGTGTCTTTAAAATAAAAGTCCAAAATATTTAAATTTTATGGTCAAATATGCAGTCAACAGCTGCTACTTTTTTCTTTATATATTAAATTTCTCATATGTCTTTTATTGTTCTGATAAACCTAAGCTTGTGTGACCTCCAGTGCATATTAGACCATTCACTGTATGAAAGAAAACATGTTGAATAAATTTGTGAGTTTTTAATAAAAATAGAAAATCTGATGTTTAGATAATTGGTGTGTTATTTGATGTTTTAACTAGTAGAGGGGAGGCTGGTGGGGAACTGAATGGCCCCTCAGAAGCCAGGAGGAAGAGAGGCAGGCCTCGGATATCTTTTTACCCTGGCTGTGGCTGAATCCCCTTGCTAATGCCAGCCTTGCTTTTCTCCGTGGCTTTCTACTGTTATTAACTACGGATTTGCATTCTGTGGCTTTAACTGATATAGTTGAAGAGATATTTGCTGATAAGTTAATATCGAATTTGAAATAGAAATCAAATCCAGGGCTAAAAATGAGTGTTCCCAGTATGATTAGGCATGAGATCCCATGCACTCTCTCGATCCCTCATTCCGCACATGTGAAGGTGGGACTTGTGAAAGTCAGTTACCTGTAAATATATATAGTTAGAGGTGGTCCTTTTCAGTTTCAATTCACTTCCCATAGATAATCCTGCTCTTTAATTTGACGGTTTAAAAGATAATGTAAAATAGATGTACAGTACAGCTAGAAATTAAATACTTTAATCCCTTTCAGAGAACTGACAGTGACGGTGATGGAGTTGTTTTACAGTGTTTGTTACATCTGAAGTTTCCTAAAGGAAAAACTTGTGCCTGGCACAAGATACATACTACCTTTCTCTGAAAGATGAGCAAAAAATAACCAATATAGAAATCAAATTTCATCTGGGAGCTGCCAATAGGTTCTGAAAAGTACTTCAATCCCTCCCAAGCCTTCATTAAACATGGAAGGAATTTAAATATTTATCTACTATGGAATACGTGTGTGTTTAATATAAGATGCTATTAGAGTACCAGAATTTCTAGATTTCAGTCTGGATTATTTATTTCGTTTTAAAAATTGAAGGTTTTACATTAAATGGTATGTGATTTCCATTGTCGTTTTCATATTTTGTTAAGACACAACCAAGTGTATCTTTCCTGCAGGGAAGGCTCTAAAATGAGCAATATTTCACCGCATCCATATGATGGTTTGTCTAATGGGGAGGACTATCAGGAAGGAACCTGACAGTGTTCTTTCAGAAATCCAAATTTATGAAATAGAGAGAATTTTGAAATTCCTAGCTTCTGCATGCAGCACAATTCTTGACCTGCTTTTATGCAATCCCTGATCAGCTGTTTTTGCCCTTTTAGCATGTATATACATTAAATCACAGCCAACTTATTCATTATAGCCACCCCCTTTAAAGACATTCATTTAACTGAACGTATGCGCACGGGAAGCTGCATTTTCCTATCAGGGCTGCTGAATTATTTAGCAGCTTTATTGTGGAATCCGGTACTTGTTAAGAAGCGTTTTGAGTTGGGCGCTCAGTGTGGACTCCTTTCCTCTCTCTGACTCCGTGACAGCGTAACAGTCTTTAACAGTCTTTCCCTCTTGGGTCTGTAGAGTGAACCCAAAGAAATACCTGGACAGGTGGCAAAGCTGAGCAGTCGGATTGGGAGCCGCCTGAGAGGAGGAGGTCTAGAAATATCAGGGACTATTCTCCTTCCTAACAGAGCAGCGCTGCCCACCTCCAGCCCTAAGGTGCAGAGAAGTGCGGCACCATGGGCAGGCGGGCTGGCTGTCTGGGGGAGCTCCCAGGAGAAGCTCAAGGGCCACAGGGAGCACAAACTGTCCCCTCCCTCCGAGAAGGGCAGTCTCCTCTCCAGCTGGGCTTGGCAGTTAGCTTTCTCCCTGCGGCCATCTTAAAGCTGCCACCTCCTGCCTCTGCCATCTGCCCTCAGGGTTCCAGCCTGCCCTGGGCTAGGGAGTTGAAGCTCACCCACCCAATTTCCCCAGGCTGGAGGAGACTGAGGGCTGCTTTAGGTCTAGACAAGGTCAGAGAGAACAAGCATGGAGAGCCAAGACAGGCATTGGCAGTGACCTGGGACATGGGGATTGATGCATCTGAGAAGAGAGGCAGGCAAGAACCTGGGTTCCCTAAACTCCTGAAACACCAGGTCATAGGACAAGTTGATTGGGACAGTGGTGGGGGTGAGGGGTAATCTAATGTCACTCCTGCCCATCAGCTATTCCTACATCTGTCTCTCACTTTGCAGCCCATAGGTAGCAGGCAGTGAACTGCGAACCAGGAGACCCTCTGACCAGCTCTGGAGAGGACTGTTTTTTTGGAGAATGCTCCCATTTATTCCCATCCCTCTGGTCATCAAATCTGCTTAAGTTTCTGGTAGGAAGTAGAGTCTTTGAAATATCTTCTCTTGTAGTCCACCCTCCATCTCCAGACCCTTTCCCAACAGGAAACCCCTCCTTCAACACACTAGAATGCAAGCAGGGAGGGCCTCATAGAGAGAGCATTTAGGAGGGTGCTTCCCTGCCCTGTGCCTCAACTTCTCTCAGCTGCATATTAAGTCTTAGAATTCTTTCCTCTTGCCTCCCCCCCAACCCTCAGTATGGGGTAAGAAAGCAGGAGGAGCATTTTGGGGGCCCTGGAATGTGTGTGACTGGAGTAGAGTAGCCTTGATTCCTTCCTTCAAAGGCTTCCCAAGTCAGTGGGGACCAGGATAGAGAAGGGAGAGTAGGTAGGCAGAACTTGGGCATTTTCTGCCCAGAATCATCCACCGGTGTCCGGTTTACGAGTTGGTTTAGAAGTGGTCTCTGAACTATCTTGCCTCCCTTTCCATTTTCTTCCTTTTCTTTACCCTGAAGGCAAGGATTCTAAGTACCATTGTTCAAAATAGGAAGGGAAGAGGATTGGGGGAGGTAGTTTCCTAAATGCGGATAGAAACATTTTGTCCTTTGAAGCCCAAGGCGATGGCTCCTGTTGCAGCCTGAGGGGCCTTCTTTGCTCTGGGGGCTCCAGAGTGCAGGCACCATACTGCAATAACAGGGGATGTGTTAACAAAAACAAACAAACAAAGCTGTTTTCTAGCCTGAATTCTCTTGCTGCTGGCAAAAAAGCAGTTTTCTTTTGCCTTAGTCTCCTGTTTAGGGTGCTTCTGTCCTAGCACCCCTCTCTCCCTTTCATGTTCGAGGGGGTCTCCCCTATGATGGGTTCTCCTTCCCCTCTGCAGCCACCTAAGAAGGGGACATGAAACAAGCCTCACTAAAGTGATTGGCCTTTCATTGCTCTTGACCCTGAGGGCATATTAAAACTGTGAAAGTCAGGGACCCTCACTTCTCTTAAGTTCTGCAGGAAACCCTGGTAAGCTGAGGGTTCCTAGGCTGTTCAGCTGTGGGATCCAACTGGCCTGGAAACCTTAACACTATTTTCTGCACTCTTTTGATGCTCTGTTTATGGGGTTCTAGGTTACTACAGGTGACCTCAAACAGATATTGGAAGGAGAGACCACTTTGAACTCACCCTTATCATCCCCTTATTGCTGTTTGTGTTTACAAGTTTGTCTGCCCCCCTGGGCTGATCACTTTCAGGAGAGAATTTAACTTACTCATCTTTGTATCTCATCTAGCAGTGCCTGCCACACAGCAGGCAGTTAGGGAATGCTTCATGAAGGAAAGAGAATATAAAGGGATTGTATCTTTCCGTGTGGCTGGGTGTAATTAAACTGATCCTATTAAGTCTTTATATTCTGAGTCTCCCTGTGCCCCTCTAATGGTAGACATTGAGGTTTTCTGCATTTGTGCACCAGTTTCAAGTGTCTGAGTATGCCTTCACCTTTGAAGAGATATCAGTAATGAGTGTATGAAGTAATCACCACCACCTCCTT
This sequence comes from Lontra canadensis, assembly GCF_010015895.1. Lineage (NCBI taxonomy): Eukaryota > Metazoa > Chordata > Mammalia > Carnivora > Mustelidae > Lontra > Lontra canadensis. The sequence continues at coordinate 54,283 of NW_022631493.1, forward strand.
TTCCTGAAGACAAGGCTACTTGGAGAAACCACAGAATTGATCTTTATTTATGAACAGTTGGAGCGACTTCTAATTATTCCTATTAATAACGACACCAACAGTCTGCCGCACAGTTACACATGTACATCCCTGACGTAGGATTCTTAAATCCTGATCACCACGGGGTCACAGGTATGTGCCCGGCCCCCGACTCCTCCAACTCCTTAAATGCCAAACCTGTTTTGGTCCCAGTCTCTGTGTGCCCCAAAGCGCACCTGAGGCTGGAGAAGCTTATAGTTTACTCCCTTCTCTTTTTCAAATCAGCCACCATAGGCCACGGCCACCCCACACTTTATTTCTAATCGAATCTCAGACAAATCTTGAAGCATATTTTATGCAAGGGGACAAGGGCCGCGCGCACTGCAACGTCTGTTCAGCGCCAAAGGAGGCCACGTGCCCTCGCGCGCTCCCGGACCTCCTCACACACCCCCTCCACGCACGCGCACGCGCGCCGGGACCGCGATAGTCCCTACGGCCTTCCGCGCGCTTCCGCCTTCTTCCTAGCAACGCCCGTAGTGACACGCAGGCCCCGCCCCCTCCCGCGCGCCTCCCGGAAGTGGCCGGCCCCGAGCGAGAGCGGGGTTCTGCGCGGTCCCTGGCTGTTCTGGGCGCTAGTCTCCCGGCAACAGGGCCCGGCGGGGAGAAAGCGTCCAGGCCGGGGCCGCACACTGACGAGCGCCGCGCGGAGCGAGACCTGGTGACGATGGCGGGGCCGCTGGCGCTGCAGCTGGAACAGTTGTTGAACCCGCGCCCGCGCGAGGCGGATCCTGAGGCGGACCCAGAGGAGGGTGAGGCCTGACTGGGAAAAAGGCCACGTGCGGAGCTGTGGGTCCGGCCCAGGGCAGACCCGGGCGGCGCGAGCGGGGCCGGCAGCTAGGCCTCGCCGCTTGGCCTACTCGGCTCGCCCTGGCGCAGAGGAAAACAGCCTCCCGGGAGGGTTGCCCCGGGCTCGGGCTTCTTTCTGAACCGCTCGCTAGACTTGGTGCTGGGGAGGACGGAGCATCCCGGCGACTCAGGCTTCAAGGGCTGTTGGAGGCTTTAGGGTCTGGTAGATGGCTGTAAGTTATCTTTCAGCGTGCCCTTACTGGTATTGAGTTAGACATGAGAAGGGCGTCTCAGCTGTTTTTTAAGTCGGTCTTCCCCTAAGAACTTAACTTGGAGATTGAAGGAAGAAGTGGGATTCCGTGGTGCTGCTTAAGCCTCCTTAGGCCTCAAGACACTTGCTCAGGGGCTGACAAATGAGACTCTGTAAGCTGGTGTTCAAGGTCTAGTTGGGAGTAATCCTGCTTTAGACCTGAATCAGAGAAGTGTGAGGAAGAAAGAATAAGGAAGGATAAATGTGAGTGCTGGACCGTGTCTTGGGAATATCAGTTGAAGAAGCTGAGCCGGGGGCCGGGCACATACCCGTGACCCCGTGGTGATCAGGATTTAATATATATATATATATCTACCCCAGGATAAGCAAACTCCCTTAGGGATGGGATGGAGTGAGGAGAGATGGTTGACTTATCATATTTGAGCGACTGTCACAAATGGAAGAGGAATTAGGTTCGTTTTTATGATCCAAGGCATAGAAATATTTCCTACTAGTTAGTGCAGAGGTCAGCTTTCTGTTCAGGAACAGCAGTAAGGTAGTGGTCTTATCTTGAGAGGTAATGAGTTTCCTGCTCCTGGAAGTTGGTTGGGATTTTGTAGAGTATGAGTTAAAAGGGTTGGATAGGGTTACCATTAAAGTTCCTTCTAACCTGGAGATTCTGATTACTTTCCCCTTCCTCTACAGCCACTGCTGCCCGAGTGATTGACAGGTTTGATGAAGGGGAAGATGGGGAAAGTGATTTCCTGGTGGTGGGTAGCATTAGAAAACTGGCATCAGCCTCCCTCTTGGACACAGACGAAAGGTATTCTGGCAGGGCTACTTCTAGAAAAGCTTGGAAGAAGAACCATTGGGAGCAGACTCTGCCAGATTCATCTGGTGAGTAGACATTTGCATAGTACTTCCTATTTCTTCCCTACTTTTTTAAGGTTAAAGTTGTGGTTTTTTATGGGTTTGGCTTTTTTTTTTTTTTCCTTTCGATGATCTCTGCAAGACTAGCCTGTGTGCCCCCACTTACTGTCCCAGGAGACACCATGATTTTCGCAGCACAAAGGACCTTAAGAGGTACTTAATTTCAGGTCATAAGCTAAGTTCAGAGCTATTAAGTTTCTGTAATCCTTATGTTTAGCCTAATGGTTCACCCTAAAATGGAGAGAAAGGCAATGTATATTGGATATTGGAGAGGGCTATGTGTTGAAAAAGAATTGCATCTGATGGACATGCTGCTCATGGATTTTGACCCCTTTCCTTTGGTTTTTCAAGTCTTGCATTGGGTCGCTGTATAATAATAATTTGTGAAGCTCATTTTTTGCCATTGTAAAAATAGCATAATCCTTCCCTCTTCCCCACAAGAGCCTGAGGAGGATGTGAGGACACGAGCTTATAGTTTTAAAACATTGTAAATTTCTCAATGGAAATAAGGGAGGGGCTGGATATGGTGATTACTGAGTGCATGCCATCTTTTTTTTTTCCTTTAGAGAGGTGCCATGTTGAGAATCTATAGATAAGTATAAAAGAAACCTTCATGGAGGTCTTGATACCCCTGATTTGGCCCTTGGTATAGTTCTGGGGGCTCCTGATAAGCTTATTTCACATTCTTTGTCTAGAGAGTGATAAAGGGCCCAATCGTGAGACAAATGTTATATTTATTGGCCTTTCACCATACGTCAGGCATTAAGCTCTTTAAGTGCTTAGAGACTGGAACACAGTAAGTCTTCAAAGGATGTTGTTACTGTCATCATTACGTGTATCATTTCATTTGGTACTCCAGTAGTTTATGAAGTTGGTAGCATTTATCCCCATTTTACAGGTAAGGAAATTAACGGACAGGTTGGTTATGTAACTTGCTCAAGATCGTACAGCTAGTAAGCAGAAGAACCAGGATTCAAATAAGGCAGTCTGACTCCAAGATCTATACTCTTAACTACTATTCTATGAATATACCTTAATCTGAGAAATGGCACACATTTAAAGAACTTAAATGATTAATTTCTGCTTACTATTTTTGCACTTCGTTTTTTTTTTTTTTTTTCATATTTTGACAGCCCTCTGTATGTCTTGAGTTTATATATAGTTCTTTAAAGCAATACTGAGGACCTATCACATAAGCTGTTACTTATTTTTATTTATTTTTAAATGTTTTTAAAATTTTTTCAAAGATTTTATTTATTTATTTGACAGAGAGAGACAGTGAAAGAGGGAAAACAAGCAGGGGGTAGCTGAAGAGGGAAAAGCAAACTCCCCAGTGAACAGGGAGCCTGATGTGGGGTTTGATCCCAGGACGCTAGGATCATGACCTAAGCTGAAGGCGGACACTTAACGACTGAGTCACCTAGGCGCCCTTTTGCTTATGTTTAATCAATAAAATTATAATGTCTCCTTCACATGAAGCCAGTTCCTCACCCTTTCAGGAGAGTTAGATGGATCCTTTTCCATATACTGTGTACCAGTGACACTCTAATGATAATAATGATATGAATGTTGGTATGCATATCTACCACTCCCACCAGGCTGTGAACCCCTCCCCACAGGTATTACATTCTACATTTTACATCTATTACATTCTGTCATTTCTTAGCTTTTTATCTATACCTGGCTCATAGTAGGTGCTTAATTTTAATTTTAAATTTAATTTTAAATCCTTTGCACCACACTTAAAATTTCTCCCTTCTCTGGGTTATCAAAACTTTGTCAAGTCTTATCTGTGTTACAGTTTCCCACTAGAGCCTTTCATTAGGGTGAGACCCATGTTTTGTTCATCTTTGTTCTCTCTTTAGCATTTTAGAGGTAGTAGATGTATAATAAATATTTGAGTTGAATTGAGTACAATAATAAACTTCATTTTTGATGGATGCTGTAGTCCTTTATTTGAAGTGAAAGATATGGCCTAGTGTTTGTCTCAAAGTGACATCCATCTTTTTTGCTGCTTCTTTTGTTTAGACCAGGAGATACCTGATGAGGAAGAGTCTGGAGATGGAGATGCAGAGGGGCTGGGTCTGGAGGGATCCGATGAGGATGCCATGAGTGCTGCTGAGGAAGAAGAGTGTGACGATGACAGGGACAGTAGTCTGGCCTGGAAGAAGAGCCAAAACCGCACTGGGAAAACACCGGGTTTTAGTGTCCAGAGCATCAGTGACTTTGAAAAGTTCACCCAGGGAATGGATGACCTTGGTAGCAGTGAGGAGGAGGAAGATGAAGAGGAGGAGGAGAGTGGCATGGAAGAAGGGGATGGGGAGGAAGACTCTGCGGGTGAGAGTGAGGAAGACAGAGCTGAAGACAGGAATAGTGAAGACGACGGTGTCGTGATGACGTTCTCTGGCGTCAGAGTTTCTGAGGAAGTGGAGAAAGGAAGAGCTGTGAAGAACCAGATAGGTTTGTACATGGTTTTGCTGTCAGCCTATTTTTCAAAGTGTCTGCATTTGATTTCTGTTTGTTTGTTTTGGCTGTTCCCTCAATCCTGTGTCCTTCCAATTAATTTGTGAAATGCCTCACCTACCTAGAGGCCTAAAGCCCCATGCTTTTGTGCTTAGCCAGTCATTTCTGCACTGAGCTGCTTAGCTGGTTCTGTCCTAGTACTTTGGCAGCTGTGGGATATTGAAGAGAAAACAGTTTTCTTTTCTCATTGGACTTCAGCATTCCCTGTCTTGTATAGCAAATATTGGCTTCCAAGATAGTGAATTTATTTCTCCTAATGGCGAGTATTTTCATGGTAAGAAGCTGTGATAAAGCTGTGCTTTGTAGAGACTGGTGTGATTTCCTATCCCCCCCAAGTCCCCAACCCAAGAAGATTTTGTAACAGGAATGAAATTCTTTTTTCCATTCTCAGCACTGTGGGACCAGCTCTTGGAAGGAAGGATCAAGCTACAAAAAGCTCTGTTGACCACCAATCAGCTTCCTCAACCAGATGTTTTCCCTATTTTCAAGGACAAAGGTGGCCCAGAATTTGCCAGCGCACTAAAAAATAGTAAGAATACTTATGCCACTTGGGGATACTTAGAACCACTGGGATACATTGATATACATTGTATTTGTAGCACCACAGAGTTGAAGAAGAGAAGATTTGATTTTAGTGATAATGTGGTACAGCATAGTTTTTACCTTTAAAAAAAAAAACAACCCAGCAATATAATTCTTATCAAATGAGGACAACTTTGATTGAAATTGGTTGGGTACTTGAGTCATGTCTATTCCACTTTTCTTTCTTTTCTTTTTTAAAAAAATTTTATATATGTACTTATTTGAGAGAGAGAGAATGGGGGGGGGAGGAGCAAAGGAAGAGGGACAAGCAGACTTCCTGCTGTGCATGGAGTCCAATGTCAACCTGACTCCAGGAGGCTGACATCATGACCTGAGCGGAAGTCAAGAGTCAGACGCTCAACTGACTGAGCCATCCAGGTGCTTCTGTTCCACTTTTCTCTTATCTGCCTTCACTTTCCTCCTCCCCTTTCCTTTGGCTTTCTGAGTTACTTCTTTAACGCTCAGAGAATTCTTATTTGCAACCCTGCTGGTATAGAACAAAAGAGAAAGAATAGAGAATGGTTGATCCCTGTTCATTTTGGTAGTATGCTTACAAGATGCTTTTGGGGGTTTCTAGAAAACATGTTAGACGTTCTTATTTATATCTCTCTTTGGGTTGCAGAGAGGGAGGGAAGGTGATGACTGCAGAGGGAGGAAAAAGTTTTGGGAGAGAATTGCTGAGCTATAAAGCCCAAGAATTGTAGAAGAGGGATTTAGAAATTGCTTGGTTTGCAGTCCCCTTATTTTACAAATGAGAAAACCAGGGCCCAGAGAGAATGAGTTACCCAAAGTTCTAGAGCTCACTCATGCACAGCAGACCAAGCTCCAGCTTTCCTGCCTTACTGTTGAGAAGTCTTTCTTCCGTACCACCTAGCCCTCTGTGGGCTGTGGGCTGTGTGTCCAAGGGCACCAAAGGTTGGGGGCAGAGAGAGATTTGGGCTTAGTGCACTGTGGTTAGAATTGCTATTCCTTATTTGCATGGTGAAACCTAAGTGTTTTCATTTGTTCTTTAAAAACTTTTTTTTTTTTTCAAAGATTTTATGTATTTGAGAGAGAGAGAGAGAGCGTGCACAAGGGGGGGGGGGGGGGGGGGGGGGGGGGGGGAAGCCTAGGGGGCGGGCAGGGGAACAGCAGAGGTAGAGGCAGAAGCAAACTCCTTGCTGAGCAGAGAGCCTGATGCAGGGTTCAAGCTCAGGACTCTGGGATCATGACCTGAGCGGAAGGCAGACGCATAACCAAATGAGCCACCCACGTGCCCCAAAACTTGTTTTTATTGTATTGTGGAGTTAGAATTGGAAGGAACCTGAGGAGGCCGTCTGCCTCCAGGTAGAATCACCTCAAACTCCAAAGTGAATATGTAGGATTTCTTGGGTAGGGGATTCTGCAAACCTTTCTTGTGGGAAAATACCTGCTTTTTTTTTTTTTTTTTTTTTTTAATAAATATGGACTCTCTGCCACACATGGGGTTTGGACTCACAGTCCAGAGATCAGGAGTCACGTGCCCTACCGACTCAGCCAGCCAGGTGCCCCAGAATACCTGCTTTAATTAGGAATTGCTTCCTACGGTCCAGCCTGTAGATTTTATGTCCTGCTGTACTTGAAGTCAGGAGCCCTGCAGATATTGTGAGGGTAGATCTTTTATATCCCCTCCATTAGTTTTTCTCCCTTCTTCCCTTAAATAAATGATGTTTGGCAGTTTTCAAAATTTTTGAGATTTTTGGAGCACTTAACTGCTATTTCCTTCCTTCTTTCTTCCCTCCCTTCCTTCCTTTTTTTCTTTTTTACTTTCTTTCTTTTTTAAGTAAATTCTTTGCCCAACTAGGGGCTCAAACTCACAACACCAAGATCAAGAGTTGCATGCTCTACTGACTGACTGAGCCAGGCATCCCATTTGTCTGCTATTTTTAATGCCCTGATACCCTAATTCTTGGTATGCTTCAGAGTGAGACCTAGACTGCTCTAGGTTAAATGTCTGAAGTATTTCATGAGGAGACCTTTCCCATCTTGTTATTACTCTTCTTCTCTTCTTGCTTGATACTTTCCTTTCCTTTTTTTTGATTCATCTTAAAATACTGCCTTTTTTTTTTTTTTTTGATTCATCTTAAAATACTACTTTTTAAAGGATTAGTCCATGTCAGGTTGACACATTCTTGGGTACAAGTTTCTTTCTTTTTTTTTTTTTTTAAAGATTTTATTTATTTATTTGACAGAGATTACAAGTAGGCAGAGAGGCAGAGAGAGAGAGAGGAGGAAGCAGGCTCCCTGCTGAGCAGAGAGCCCAATGTGGGGCTCGATCCCAGGACTCTGAGATCATGACCTGAGCCGAAGGCAGAGACTTTAACCCACTGAGCCACCCAGGCGCCCGTTGGGTACAAGTTTCTTTAGCTACTTTAGTATTATTTACTTTTTTTGCAACTGTACTGATCTTCTTATTCTGTGTTTTATTTTTTTGTACTTAACCAATTCTCTCTTTGTCTCACTGGTAAACTCCAGTTACTGTGACAGAAGTCTGTTACTGTCTGACAGGGTGGGTTGTGGTGGAGGAGGGAGAAGAAAAGCATGGTTGTTTAGTGTCACATATTCTAAGATGGGAGAGTGGAGAGTATTCTAATAAGTAGCATTTCTGCGCACCTAAAGGGTGGTTAATTTTTTTTCTTTAAATATTTCTTTTTAAAGATTTATTTATGTATTTGAGAGAGAAAGCATGGGGTGGAGGGCAGAGGGAGAGGGAAAGAGGGTGGGTTCCAAGCAGACTCTGCGCTGAACGCAAAGCCGAGTCTCGCAACCCTGAGATCATGACCTGAGCAGAAACCAAAAGTTGAACACTAACCGACTGCACCATCCAGGCATCCCTAATGTTTTATTTAAGTCATCTCTGCACCCAGCCAGGGGCTCAGAACTCATAATCCCAAGATCAGGAGTTGTATGCTCTACCAACTGAATCAGCCAGCAGTCCAGAGTGGTTATTTTTTGTTTGTTTTCTATCTTCTTATGACAGTATGACAATATGTTGTATACCTCCCTGTGTTGGTAAACAGTTTAAGAAAAACTGGGCTGCATTACTCAGGATATACCATTTATACTGTGTTACATGGCTGGTGTGGAACCCAGCCTGAATTTGTACTGACCCCAGAACACATGCTGGAACTTACCGTCTTTGATTAAATCTCTTGTCAGTTTGCTGGGTCTTTGTTTTGTTTTGTTTTAAAGATTTTATTTATTTATTTGAGAGAGAGAGAGAGAGAACATAAGAGGGGAGACGGTCAGAGGGAGAAGCAGACTCCCTATGGAGCTGGGAGCTCGATGCGGGACTCGATCCTAGGACTTCGGGATCATGACCTGAGCTGAAGGCAGTCACTTGACCAACTGAGCCACCCAGGTGCTCCCCACCCCCCCCCTTTTTTTTTTAAGATTTTATTTATTTATTTGACAGGGAGAGAACATAAGCAAGGGGAGTGGCAGGCAGAGGGAGGGGGAGAGGGAGAAGCAGGCTCCCTGCTGGATAGAGAACCCAATAGGGCTGATCCCAGGACCCTGGGATCATGACCTGAGCTGAAGGCAGACGCCCAACCAAATGAGCCACTCAGGCACCCCAGTCTGCTGGGTCTTAAAGGAGTTAAAGTTAGACCACCTGGCTTTAGATTCTATCTCAGTAGTAGATTTACTTATGTGACCCTGGGCAGGTTACTTAACTTCAGAGCAAGAAGGCGATAGTATGGTTGTGAGGATTGAAGGACAACTGTCAGTGTAAAGCATTAGCACAGTGTCTGGCACATGGCACCCCACAGATGTTAGGCATGGGTATTTTTCTGTTGATAGAGGCATTTGGTAATGATCAGCCATGTGAGTGGTGGCCATCAGTGTAATGACCATCACCGCCACTGTCTTCAATGTTTTTTGACTTTTTATTAGTATTCAGATTTCCTGTATAACTTGAATTAAGCATTCGTTCTAGAAAGTGTAGTATTACATTCTTCTTTAATGCTTATAATTTAGCTTTTGTGTTATAACTATGAAAAGATGACCAGAGATTTCCTTGCCACCAAAGCCAGCTTCTACCTCCTTGAAGCATTCAGTCTTTCCTTGAAATATTTGCCTTTGGTTTTGTTGACACTAGAAATGCTGTTTGGGTTCTTGTGCCTCTCTGATTTCTTCTGGTTTGGGACTCCTTTTATCCTCTCAACGTCTGTTTCCTTTCTTGTGGGATCCTGTTCTAGGTTTGTGTTTTCTTGATCTATTCTCTCCTTGTCACTGCTGTTTACTCTCATAGTCTTAAAATAGCCTCTAAAGAGGCAGAATTTAACCACAGTACACTGATGAGCAGTATGCCATTCTAATGTCAGCACCCTAAACTCTCTTTTTGAGAAACTACGTAGGCATCTTCTTGCTTCCCCAGCACACGTGCACTGAGTCCTCAGTCGCCTTGGTGTTACATGTTGGTAATTATAACTCTTGAAGTGTTAAGTAGTTTCAAAGACATTTTTTGATATTTTAGTAGTTGCTTAAGTAGTAAGTCATAAAGTAACCTTAGCAAAATTAGGGGATTTTTCTGTGCCAAAGGCATTTGGCTTACCTTTTCCTCTCTGTTTTTCTTTTTTTTTTTTTTGAAGTTCTATGGGCCTAGGAGGCCGATCTTTTATGTTGGTGGCAGTAGTGTATAAGGAAGAAGGGAAGTTACTTCAGAAAACCGGAGCATGAGTTATATAAAAATTGTCATGTTGGACTATATCAAACATATATAAAAGCGTGGAGAATTGTGCAGTGAACCCACGTACCTTTACCAGTGAAGCAGTCATCAGCTCCTGGCCAGTCTTATTTCATCTGTGTTTATACTAGCTCTCTCTCTACTTCTGGATTAGTTTGAAGCACACAGTAGAGATTCTGTCATTTTATCAGTAAGTCAGCATGTATCTCTAAAAGGGTTTTTTAGGGCCACCTGGGTGGTTAAGTGTCTGCCTTCGGCTCAGGTCATGATCCCAGGGTACTTGGATCGAGCGGGAAGCCTGCTTCTCCCTCTCCTACTCCCTCTGCTTGTGTTCCCTCTCTTGCTGTGTTTCTCTCTGTCAAATAATAAATAAAATCTTTTAAAAAGGGGGGGGGTTAAAATCACAATACTGGGGCACCTGGGTGACTTATTCG
>NW_022631494.1:0-64564 GCF_010015895.1 Lontra canadensis
TTGCTCTCCTCTTCACTATCAGTAGAATATGGATTTTTTTTTTTTTTAAATGAGAGAGAGCTCTGGAATTTTGTGAGGGCCCTACTTCATGAGGGACGCTGCCTGTGGTGGATTTGGGGAAAGGGAGCGTCTCAGCCGCATTTGCTGTATGCGGGGGTGCTCATGGGTGTGTGAACTTAAGAGCCATCTCCCTGGGCTGGAGGGAAGAGAGGGGGAAGGAAAGACTTGCTATGAAGTACTGCGGGCTCTATGTGCCGGGTCGCATTGGCTGCTCCCGTCTATATTCTTGCCTTTAATCTGCACAGGAAACCAGAAAAGTAGGTGTTCTTATCCCCACTTGAAAGATGAGGAAACTGGGGTGCCTGTGTGGCTCAGTGGGTTAAGCCTCTGCCTTCGGCTCAGGTCATGATCTCAGGGTCCTGGGATCGAGCCCCGCATCAGGCTCTCTGCTCAGCAGGGAGCCTGCTTCCCTCTCTCTCTCTCTCTGCCTGCCTCTCTGCCCACTTGTGAACTCTCTCTCTCTCTCTCTGTCAAATAAATAAAATCTTAAAAAAAAAAAAAGATGAGGAAACTGAGGTATTTGGTGAAGTCCTGGATTCCAACAAATGACTCCAGAGTCTCTCCTCTTTCCAGCATGCTTCCAACTTCATTAGGCTCTCTTCACCTGACTGATGGCCATAGAGCTAGACTGAAGTCATTGGGAGTGGAAGAGTGGGGTGAGAGATGCAGAAAGGTGGGTCAGTCTTTGACCATGAATCCTGAAGGGGAATTGGGGTCTTCACATGGAGGCTGATGGCAGGAAGAGAAAGAAAAACAGAGACCCTAACCATTAGCGCAAAAACTGACACACAATAGATGTAGCAAATGAATAACTGATGGAATGAATGGACCAAAGCCCTAAAATAAAAATCAGTGTCTTTATTCAGGTTTGGGTCGTAGAAAATATCCAGATACTGAGAGTGGAGAATCAATCAATGTCCCAATGTGGGATCAATGCCTCAGTGCAGAGTTGGATGGGAAAGGAGTGCACATTCCAAAGTAGGGATCAATATCCCAGTGAAGATTTGGTTGATCAGTGTAATCTGGTAATCAGGGTCCACTTCGGGAATCAGTGTCCCAATAGAATTGGTTGAGAGGAATCGATGTTCCACCATAGGAATGGGTAAGGGAATCGACATCCCAGTGTCTAGATCAATGTCCCAATTCAGAGTTGGTTAAATGGAATCAATGTCCCAGTTTGAGGATCAATGGCAGGCAGTGATATACGACAATGGGTGTGACAGTCAATGTCCCAATTGAGATCAATGATAGCCCAAGTCCTGCTGTAGGAATGGATGAGGGTTCGTGTCCCAGTGGGCATACCAGCTTGCCAGTATGGAAAACAGTACCTGTTCAAGCCCCCTACACTTTTCTAGGCGGCTTTTCCTTCTCTTATTTGATTGGCACTTACAGTTCCCAGAACTCCCTGGCCCCTTCACCATCCTATCTAAGTCCTCCACTGCAGAAAAATTGGGGATGGGGTCGGTGTTCTGTCTGCAACCTGGCCCAGTCTGGTTATCCACAGCAGTTCTCCTTGGAGGACTCCTGTTCCCCAACCTGTCTCCAGAGCCAGCTTGCAAGTACGTCCAGAGCTTTCCAGCCCAGAAGAGGATTATTTCCCACAGGGAGACCAGGCCTTGGGCTCCCCAGGGCTGAGCCCAAACTCATAGCAGTGAGATGCAGTCACAACCAGTCGGTTCTGGCCTCATCGGTCAGACATGTGTGGAAAAACCTGTATCCATGTTATTTAACATTATATCTGTCATTTGAATGATTGCTTCCCCCATTTAACAGATGAGAAAAGTAAGGCCACAGAGAAGTGGCAGAGACAGAACTAGAAGCCTGATTTCCTGCCTGCCAGCCCAGCCCTTTTCCAGCTACATCCCCTGCCAGCACCACCACCCCCTGCCATAGGTGGGCTCTGGGAGTTTATCACACAATTTGGGCAAAGGGTTTGAAAACATCCCCAGCCCAACCCTTCACTTTCCTACATCTTCCCCATTACCCTTCAATTCCCAGAAGCTGGGGGGGGGCGGGGGGCACAGGATGAAGGCCCCTGTTGCTTTCCAGAGTTGGAGATGGAGCCAGAGGGTGAGATGGGTAAGCCCCCCAGCCTCAGCCGCCGCAGGGGCTTAAGGGGAGGGTGTGATTTTTCTCTCGCTCAGACAAAAGCCTGGCCGTGGCATCTGTCGGCTGACTCTTGTGTCTAGCAGCTGCTCAACAGTCAGACCCAAGGCAGGTGCCAGTTTGGGGAGGGAGGGGACACGGACACAGGCACTCACACCCCACTTCCTCCTCTCCCACACTCCCCTACACGTGCAGTCCCTCCTGTTGCCCATCCCACCCTAGGAAACTCACCAGGCACCTCTAAGACCCAGGGCTTACTGGGTCTTAGACAAACTCCCATCCTTCATGGCCCCACTGCCCTTCCCCCATGTATGTGTCCTGCCAAGCCTGCTGCCAGCGCCCTTGGGCACCTTTGCCCAGCCAAGGAGGAGCTCAGAGGAGGGGGTGTCTGGCAGAATACGGGACCCTTGTGCCTGGTGGGATGTCTCTCACTTAAGCTACTCTTCCTGGGGCCAGAGGGCTTCCCAGAGACCTCCAAGGAGGCTGGAGGCTCCAGGTCTTCAGAGCAGGGAAGGTGGAGGCCTGATACAGGGGCTCACTGAGAAGGGCAGACACTGATGGTGGCAGGGAGAGAGGGAGGGTGTGGTATATTGACAGACAAAGCAAAAAGAGAAAAGAGTTATGTGTGTCTGCGTGTGCAGCAGTTACCCCTGTGAGAGAGCTCACCCAGACAAACATGTAGATGTGTTCAACACTTCTTTGCACCCATACATATGTGTGCGTGTGCATACACACACACAGCCGTGTGACAAGTTGGAAAAGTGTTTCAAATGCCCAAACGCTCAGAACTCTGCACTCTCCCTGTTTTCCAAAACATTTATTTATTTGTGTACTTATTTATGTAAATTGCGTTACCACCCATGCCCCCTCTGGAAAGAAAAAATGTGAAGGTATAAATGAGACCCCTCCAGTGAGGCAGCTAATTGTAAAATCTATTTTTTTGTCCACATATATATATTTTTTTTTAATTCTGCAGGCAGAGGAGAGTGTGGTAAGGGCAGTGGGGAATGGGGGTGGTGAGGGGTTGCCCTATTAAGAAGATGATACAGGAGGAGAAGAATATTTCCGTGAAAGCCACTCAGAGGGGGAAAAATATATAAATTTTATATGGAGATGCTTCTGGACCCCTCCCTGGTGCAGTCCTCTTGACCTCTTCCTCCCCACTCCCAATCTCCCGGCTGCCTCCCTCTTCTCCTCCCTGCCTGCCCAGGCTTTGCCTTCCTCCCCCTCTCCCCCCCCCTCCAATGCGGCCCCCACCCCTCCCCAGGGCCCCCTCCTCAGATGCAATCCCCCTGCTGTAATTTCTGGGGGAATTGCTTCATCTCGGGTGCAGATATATTTGTGTCAAGGTGCAGCTGCACAGATAGCCTTCCTCTATGCATAGTAAGAGGGTTTCAGAGAGAGAGGTTGTGCCCAGAGCAAGGCCTTATCAGAGCAAGCTGCCTGCCATTTATCTGATTCCCCATCAAATAGGAAAACGGGCCTCAGGCTGCTGCTTCCACTTTCCTTGGGAAAGCCATGGGGGGAATAATAATTTACTCCAATCTTTTTGTTTCCAGCACTCACCTTCAGCCTGACACAGCCCGGGGTCTCTCTAGCACCCCTTGCACCCAGCAAGGCTAGCCTGGGAGTCCGGGGTTGGGCCCTGGGCCCCAAGGGCCCACCTCGGGATGCCCCCCAGAAATGCCCTTGCTGGTTGAGTGGACCTTCATAATGGATTGGCACGAGCTGGAGAAAATAGCCTTTGGCATCAGGGAGTGTAGATGCAGGAGCAGAGAGGCGGGGACCCAGTGGGGAGTGGGGGAGGCTTGGCCTGGCTGCGGGGGGCCTGGATCCCTTCCCAGCCCCCACACATATGCAGATCCCCCACGAACACTCCGTGTGTGTGTGTGTGTGTGTGTGTGTGTGTGTGTGTGTTTACACGTGCATGTGTCAGACTTGACCCTCTGAGCGTCCCCGTAGGAGGACCTACCGATGCCTTGCCTTCATCTGTGCGTGTCTGTCCATCTGGCTCTCTGTGTCTGGGGCGGAGAGGCCGGGAAGACCACGGGCAGTTTCTGTTCTGTGTCACAGACTCTGACCTCCCACCTCGGTTCACAATTCCAATAGCCAAGAACAAGCCCAAGATAGGATGACGGACATTTGCCCGCAAGCGGGTGGGCAATGGGCGAGGGACGGGTCGAGTGGCGCCCGGCGGCAGGCCTCTTGCCTCTCCCTCCCCGGCGGAGCTTCTCCGGGGGCAGCAGGCCTCCCATCTGGTGCAGGAGCTGCGAAGAGGTGGGCAATGGGGTGGGGGCCTCTCCCCACAGGCTGGCCATAAATCACAGTTATGTGGCCAGGGAGCAGGGGGTGGGCAGAGGCCAAGGGGCAGCCGCAGCAGCACACACGGGATAGGGCAGAGAGGCCAGGGTCAGGTGCAGCTGTAAATTGTCACCTAAATGCTTGCAAGCAAAGGCTAATCAGGGCGCTGTGACGGAACGCACCTGGCCCTACCCAGACCCAGTGGCCATCATGCTCCTGTCTGGGCAAGCACACACACATACTCGCAGATACAAAAACACACCTGGACATGTCCCGCATGCAGAGCTGGGTGCGCAAAGGGGTCACACCTATACCTGGAATCACAAACACGCATGCGCACACCAAACTTACCGCTGCCGCGTGCGTATGCATACGTGCGCGCGCACACATGCTCACACAGCCAGGCAGCTCTGCTCATACTCTTTCAGACCCAGGGATGCAAAGATCTAGCTAAGATGCCTCAGCGTATGCATACACACACAGGGCCGGGCGTGCCCAGCGCTGGGCAGCTGGACAGCACAGAGAGCAAGTACAGCTTGGAGGGCAAGCCCCCTGCAGGAAAGACACACGAGAGAAGAGAGGGAGACCTGCCTAGTGGGGCCGTGCCACCCCCAGCCCTGCACCCCGTGCCTGGATTCACTCTCCTCCCAGCCTTCGGAAGTTCAGCCCTTATCTGTCAAGAGCGCACACCCTTGTTGGCACTCTCCCAGCACCCCTCCTCTACCAGTATTTATTAAGCACCAACTGTGTCCGGCAGAGCGTACCATGCTAGGCTCTGGCAATAGGATCCCTGCCATCCAACCTAAAACCCAGCAGAGAAGCAAGGTAAATGGGCAGACGATGACAGCACACGGGGATACTTGGCTACAAGAGAGGCTAGCACCGGGCAGTGGGGGTGTGGAGTGAGGGCATCCAATCCAGTGCACAGGGGGAGAAGGAAGGCTTTCTGGAGGAGGCCGCATCCCAGCTGAGGCCTGATGACAAGGAGGAGCTGGCCAGGTAGAGAAGCAGAGCAGAGGAAAGGATGTGCCCAACCCCCGCCAGAGAAGAGCAGTGGCAGTGGGTAAATGCTGGAGGGGACAGAATGGACTCTTGACCATGGGGTGGTGGGGCACCCCATAAAGCACTTTCTCCAGAGTCTTCCTGCCAACAGTGAGACCTACTGCACTCTGTCACCTGAACTCAGGAGAGAACTAGAAGCTGGACCCAGCCGTCCCAGCGGGTGCTGCAGTCAACATGTACATGGGATGAGGGCGCGGGGGCTCACAAGGAGGGCTGAGGATGAGGACACTGAGCCCTCCCTCCCACTCTCCTTGCTCAGGCCTTCTGGTTCTACTCAGATTCATTCTCCACTGTGGAGGCTCAGAACTTCTCAATGTTGCTCCGTGGGTTCCATGGAGCCCTTCCTAGGTCCTAGGGGGTGATACAGACAGAGGTTGAAAAGCAGGACCCTGGAACCTCCCATTCTCAATCTAACCAATTATCTGCTTACCCTATTAGATAGACTTCCAGACAGGACCTCATTTGAACAAAGGACTCCAAGTGTGAAGACAGTTAATCCCTAAGACAAAGTCCAAAGTTAGCTTGGGATTCAGAGCCCTCCTCAACCTCTCCCTGCCCAGCCCCACTCCCCAGATGCAGCCTCCTGCTCCCCCAGCCCACCAGCCCACCCCAACACTATACTCTTTCCTCAACTGACTCCTCCCTGAATACCAGCTCTGTTCTCTCTCCTGTCCAGCCACCCTCCAACTCACCATTTTTATTTTCAAACCTTCCTTGAGTGTGGGCAACATAGCCATAGACACATGACCTCATTTCATCTCCTTTATAAAATTCTGCAAGGTGGAGCCTCATTTTACAAGTAAGGAAACAGAGAGCTTCAGTGATCTGCTCAAGGTCACTGTCACCTTGAGAAAGATAAGGGAAAGGTCATTCTAGGTCCAACCTTAGCCTCCAGTCACAGGATCCCTGCCCCTCTCTTCCCTCCCACCCTACAATGACAACGGAACAGGGGGCCTTCTGTCCTCAGTCTTATACCAAGACCACAGCAGAAAAAAAAAAATGGCTTTCTGGGGGATAAAGTGGCCAGAAGGAGAGGAAGAGGAAGAAGAGGACCCAGGCATCCTTAGAAGCAGAGAGAAGGATAGGCAGTCCTGGCCGAGGACTGTTGTGGGCAGAGGGTGCTTGAGGATCCCACGCTTATAACTGGAGGCTATGTCTGGTTACATCTTCAGGTGTGTCTTGTCTCCTTCCTTGATGGGGTGGCCTCCTGAGGTCAGGCATCAGTGCTTTAGGGCCGCAGAATAGAAGAGAAAAGAGCCGAAGCTCTGGGCTTTGGCCATGCTTCTGAACTTCTTAGACCCTCAGCTTTCCCATCTCCTAAATGGGGATGATAGTGTCTGCCCAAGATTGTTGCAAGAATTAAATGTGACTCTGCCAGGAGCCTGCCCATGGTAGATCTTCCCCAAAGGCCGACAGCTTCTCCTACCCCAAAAATCACAGGGTGGGCTGCATGCTGACTGATGGATGGATGTGGCTGGAGGGGGAGCACCACATCTCAGCGTTGCTGGGACTGTAAAGAGCCTCTGATCTGGGCCTGACTTGCAGGTGACATGGTGGGGTGAGGGGACAGTAACTCATTTTCCCTCTTTTTTCCCCACTGGCCAGCCTCTCTTGCTCTAGGAAAGTACCAGGTCCCTTAGAGCTGAAGCAGATTAATAGATCAAGAACACTGGGGCAGACCTCTCCTGGAGGAGTTCATCTGGTTAAATGCCTATCCCCCCATGTCAAGCTGTTCCTCTGCCCATCCCACAGCTGTACAGTGGCCTCTAGGGCCTGGGACTTGGGCCCCACCCCTTTATCAGCTTCTTTACTAAAGAAGCCAGTTCGGCCAGCAGCCAGTGGACACCCAGGTAGGGGCTGTAGCCTCAATCTTCTGCCTTACCCTGCTTCAGAGCCCTGAAGGGTTGAGGGCACCGATGTGTAGGGGAGGCAAAAGAAAGCAAGGAGGGGTGGGGGAGTGGGGGGGGCTCGCAGCTCAGCCTCAAGCCCAACTGGCTTCACCCCATCTCCAGCCCAGCGAGTTTTCTTAGTGTTGAGAAAATGGTCAGCAGCTTGTCACAGTCCACTGGCTCCAAACAGCTCTCTGGAAACATTGTTGAATTTAAATCCAAACACTCAGATAGCCGCATACATGCCTGTCACTTCTCCTGCTCCTTCCTCAAACACAAACATAGTTATCTCATGGCTACACACACACACCGGGGGATTCAATTCCATCCAAAAGCATTTATTGAGTACCTGTATGTGCCAGGCACTGCAATGACAAACAGATTCAAGCCCTAAAGGAACATTAAGAGGAGGGACAAATGTGGAAAAAGGTCACTCACTATAGGGCAGGGGAACAGGTGCACTTAAGGAGTACAAGCCAGGTACAGAGGAAACAGCAATTAACTCCAGGGTCAATGGAGGGCACTTTCTCAGCAGGGTTTTTAAGGATGAATAGGAGTTTGCCAAGTGGCCAGAAGGGCACAGAGATTGTCATGATTGCCTGCCTCCTGCCATCTCTGGCCACGCATTGCACTTCTCATCATTTTGCTGATTACGCACTTTCCGTTAGGAGTTTCTGTTACCCCAGCACTCTCTGTGCTGTTCCAATGGCCTGAAATGTTCTTCCCCTCCTCCCCATGACTGTTCTTTATTCAACCCTTAAGACTTGCCTTAAAGAACTATCCCTTCCTCCGTGAGACCTACAGCCCCCTTCTAGATGCTGCCATACTGTCCTATGTCTCCCCTTTCCTAGTTCTCAACACAGTGTTCACTTGTTTTCTTCATGAGGGCAAGGACTTGTGGTCCCTCTAGCATCAGAGATGGTGCCTGACATATTTCAGGAGTTCATTGGATGGGTGGGTGGATTGATAATATAGCTGGCTGGCTGGCTGGCTGGATGGATGGATGGACAGATGGATGGATGGACGGGCGGATGGATGGATAGATGTGTGGATGGATGGGTGGATGGATGGATGGATGGATGGATGGACTGACAGAGAAATGAATGGATGGACAGATGGATGGATGGATAGGCAGATGGACGGATAGGTGGATGGATGGATGGTTGGATGATTTGTTCCAGGAGCTACAAGTAAATGAGAATGTAGGACTGCAGAGGTGTATGGAGTACAAGGGGTAAAGTGGGCGGGGGAAGAATTGTGGGAGATAGAAGGGGAGAGGCTGGCAGGAGTGTGCACGTGGAAGACCTTGCGGCCCATGCCTAGTGCACATGAGCATACAGAGTGAATTCTAGAGCATTTTCAGTGCAAGACCCCTTTGAGATAATATAGTCCTAGCCTTCGTTTGACAAATGAGGAAGCTGAGGTCCAGAGAAGTGGGGCTTGCTCCAAACCACCCAGAGGATAAATCTGTGGTTCGGCTGCAGTTACACACGATCCCTGATCCAGGGTGCACCCAGTCTCCTATACCCCTGGAGGGGTCGGGAGGTGATGAGACCATGTCACTGGGGCCACTGCTAAAGGACATGTACTGAGTGCATGCACATACAGCACCTGGGCCCATCAGAGTGAGTGACTGAAACCCACGTCCCTCTCACTCAATCCCAAAGGGCAGGTGGAAGTCTCACTGAGCCTTTATCCTCCGCTTCTCTCTAGGTGCTGACCACATGCTCCCTCCTCCTGACAGGCTTCCTCCATGTTGTGGGGGGCAGCGTGAAGTGTGGCCCCCTTGCCCAACTGGTAAGGGAGGGAGGGGGGAATCCTGGCCTGTCTGTGTGTCTTGGTGGAAAATCCCAGCTCAGCATTGTGATGGCTCAGGTCTGAACCCTGGGGTCAGAAGGCGGGCGCAGTAGGGCTGAGTAAGTCTGGACCTCACGTCCCTGCCGGGGAGCAGAAGAGGGCATGGCACAGGGACTGACAGCTCATCAGGAGACATGGAAAGGAGGGGCCGTACTCCAAAGGCGAGGGGTGCTGTTACCAGCAAACAGGGAAGGGATGCTGAGCAGTCGAAAGTGACAGATGGCCACAGCAGTACTACCACAGGACCGGACAGCTGGGGCCTATTAGAAAGAGTACTTAGAAATAATAATAACAGCGACAAGAGTAATAATAGTTTCGAGTATGCCACGCAAGTACTCAGCATATATTGTCCCATTTACGCCCAGAATCGGAAGACTCGGGTTTGAGACTCAACTTGACGATTTACCAGCCCAGAGTAACCCCCCGAACCCTCTGACTCTGTTTCCCATCTCTAAATGGGGAAGAACATAGCCCCTCTTCCAGGAGCTGTTGGGGGCTTCTCTGTCAACTCGGAAAGACAGAGAGGTAGAAGTTCTCGGTCCTGTTTGCACACTGGTTCCAAGTGGAGACAAGGAACAGGGAGATGCTTGGAGCGAACCAGAAGGTGTTCAAGGCCAAGGAAGCAGCAGGCTGGCTTCCAGTCTAACTTGGCAGCAGGAAAAGGCCCCCCTGGGGCACAGGAAGCCCTGTTCTGGGACCACCCCCCTCCCTGGCATGGCCACTCTCCCCGCTCCCCTCTGGAAAAGAAGGTGAAAAGAGGAGTTAATGGATTACAGGGCCAGGCAGGAAGAAGAGAGGATTTTTCATCTTAAAATGTTCTGAAATAATTCATATTTGCTTTGTAGGACGGCGTTGTGTGCTTGTCAGCGCTGTAATAACTTCTGGGCCTTTATTTATTGTTTTGCCTTAATGATTTCGTGTTGCTCTGGTGTGGAGAATTTGCAGTGTCTTGTAACACATAATGGCAGAGAAAGCCCAGCCCGGGGAAGGCCCTGGTGGGAGGGGGTTATGCTCCCACCCCCACCCCCAGCCCAGCTCCTCCCCCTCCCCCTGGAGATGGCAGAGTCTCCTGCGGGAGACAGCCATGGTCAAGGTCTATGGAAGGTGCTTTGTCGTGGAGAGACAATTCTCAAACCCCCTGTGGAGTTGATCCTGTAATCCCATTTTACAGAAGTGAAAACTGAGCTCTAGAGAGATTGCAAGGGTTGCCGCCTGACTTCGCGCGATCAAGCTAGGATTTATACACGGGGTTGGGAGGCTTCTGGCCGGCTCAGTCCATGGAGCGGGCGACTCCTGATCTGGGCGTTGACAGTTTGAGCCCCAAGCTGAGTGCAGAGATTACTTAAAAATAAAATCTTTTTTTTTTTTTTTTAAATAATAATAAAACAGGGTTGCCTGGGTGGCTCAGTGGATTAAAGCCTCTGCCTTTGGCTGGGTCATGGTCCCACGGTCCTGGGATCGAGCCCCACATCGGGCTCTCTGCTCCATGGAGAACCTGCTTCCTCCTCTCTGCCCACTTCTCTGCCTACTCGTGATCTCTGTCTGTCAAATAAATAAATAAAATCTTAAATAATAATAATAATAATAATAAAACACAGGTCTGTTGTTTTCCAACCTTGTGGACGGATCCTGGTGGGTCTTCAACGGTGGGATGTGTAGGAGTCGCCTGGGGAGGATTTCTAAAATACAGGTTCCTAGGACCCAACTCTGGAGATTGGGCTTGAGTAGATCTCGCATGGTGCCAGAGGCTCTGTATTTACCCAGCTGCCCAGATGAAGCTGGAGGACTCTACTGGTGGCTGAGGACACACTAGTCACACAGTTGGCCCCTTTTCCTCAGGAGTTGTAGTCCCACCCTCGTCCGGCTCTCTCACAAACATTCCCATCAGCCGCTCCAGTTTGCCTGTCATTCTCCATCCTGTATCACTGAGAGCTCAGACTCCCCACCAGACCCCTAGCCCCTTCAGTGAAGCCAGGAAAGGAAGGGGAGGGGAGGGAGGATAGGCTTTCTTGGTTGCCATGGTGATTCTCCTCCTCCCAGTCTGTGGGGGGAGGCAGTTTCATTGTGAGCCTCCAGCCAAGGCCTGGAGGGAAGCAAGCTGTCCTGGGCAGGGAGGAGGCAGAGGGGTGGGAAGAAGGCTCCAGTCACTGGGGAGAGGACAAGAGGGGAAGGAGGGGTAGGGAGCAGGGTTGGGGACCCTGGGCCCAGGGCAGCCAGAGCAGAGAGCCAGCCCCTCCAGATTCTGGGGCCTCCAGACTTCAGCTGGGGGTGGGGGTGTGTGCAGGAGCCGAGGCTGACAGGGCCTGATGCTTCCTGAGCCCAGAGCTGGCAGGAGCCCCCAGGCAGGTGGTGACAGAGATGCAGGGATGGACGAGACAGCCAGAGGCTGGCACAGACCAGAGTCCGAGCCGCAGGGCTGGGGAAGACCGGGGCTCTGAAAGCAAAGAGGGGATACGGAAAAACCAAACGAAGTGGCAGAGCCCTTCGCAGACCCCAGGCTGCAGCCTGCTCCTACCCCTAGGCGGGCCAGGGCTGGCACAGCCTGGGATCCCAGGCTGCTGGGCAGGGCTGGGCTGGGCTGGGCTGGCAAGCAGGATGGCACAGGCTGTGGCTGAGGCAGATGGAGCGAGGAGGGGGCCTGACCCCAAGCCCACCAGGGAATAGCTGGGATTGTCTGTTCTTTGGAGCCCTCCCTCTACCCCCCACCCCCAAACCTCCCAAGCCTCTGGGAGCGTGGCTAGGGAAACGGGAAAGAAAGAAGCCACATTTCAGAGCCAGCGTCTCTACCTCCTCCTGCTCCCTTTGGCTTTCTTTCCCTGCCCATGGCACGCACTGCCTGCTCCCAGCCTGGCTCTGGCAAAGACCAGGATGCTGTGAGGTGCGGAGGGAGCACAATGGGGCGGAGAGGGAGGAGGAGGGACAGAAGCCTGGAGCAGAGGAAAGAGGCCCGGGGCGGGGGGTGGGGGGCGCCAGGCCCCTCACCACCACGTGGTCATGCCAGGCTCCATGGAGCACTTTACCTGTATTCACTTACTCAGTCCTCACAACGGTCCCAATGAGTGGTGCTGGTCTTCTCAGCCCCGTCTTACAGATGAGCAACTGAGGCAGAGATATGGGGAGTGACCACCCTGAGTTAGTGAGCTGGGAATCGGCAGCGGGAGGGTTCAACCCATGAGGGGTTCAAGTTCATGCTTAGCCCCCTCACTCTGTCGCCTTTTACCCCTCCCTCACATTTTTAGTCTTTACATGTCTTTTTCCGTTTTTCCCTATCTTTTCTGGTTGTCTCTCTACCCAGCCGTTCTTCTCTGTGACAGCACGTTCTCGTCGACCAAGGTCACCACGCCGATGCTACCATATGAATGGCCTTAGGCAGAGACATCCGTGTATGAGTACATGGACAGTCACGGGGACGCTTACATGTGTGACCACTGGGGAATGCGCTGGCATGTGAGTGGATGTGCACGCCTCTCCATGGTAAGCACACACCTCCATGGGTCTGTGTACACACGCACAGTCCGTTTGCATGTGTATCCATCATATGCCCCACACCCTGGGTAGGTCTCGAGTGTTCTCACCAACAGAGCATTAAGTGTGGCAAAATAATCCCAAACAATAGTTGGGCCAAAAAAAATCTGTTTGGCTTTGCAGTAAAGAGCTGCTTGGCATATGGGGTTTTTGGCAATACATTTACCTTTCTAGGTTTAGCTAGGGCTGATGTGACTTCCCGAATGTCTGCGGCTTGGCAGGCCCGGGTTCTGGGTAATCAGCCCCGGAGAACTTGCCAGATGCCAGGTCCACAGCAAGGCACCTACCAGACCTTCTCGCCCATCCTCAGAGCGACATTTGAGGCAGGTCTAGCTGTTCCCCTGTCATAGGTGAGGGCCTGACGCTCAGGGACTTGCCATTTGCGCGGTCACACAGCAAAAGGGAGGACTCGAACCCCAGGTCAGCCTGAGGGTCTGTAAAGCTTGAGTGCCTGCAGGTGGGTTGGTGAGCCAGACATGTGACTTCCCAGGCGTGCCTCATCCGTCTGGAATGCGGCTGCCTCACCGTCTGGTCACGTCTGGGCCCCTCTTCTGCGGCCAGGCTGGTGGGCGTGGATGGGCTGCCGTGGGCTCGTGCAGAGAGCCACTCTCCAGAAGGCCCCACACAGGCTATGCGCAAGTAGAGCTGCGGAAGTCTTTCCCCCCCGCTGATGATGAGGGTAAAAATGATGGCTTAGATGATACAAACACTGGACAGACTTACCCACCACCTAGACTTAGGCCTATGTATTCCTTTAGCATTTCTTGAATACCTAGTATGTGTCTGACACTTCCCCAGGGCTCTGAGGACAATACAAACAGGAATCAAGCGTGAACCCTGCCTTCCTTCCAATAGCTTAGGAGAAGAGTTTTCAAGTATGGAAATGGCTTTACTATCAGGTTCAAAGAACCTATGTGCTGTAAAAGAATTGCAGATAAAAAGTGAGAGACCACTTCCAGCTCGAGACATCAAGGACGCCCTCCTGGAGGAAGAGGTGTGTGATGAGGCTTAAAGAGTGCCAATGACTTGTGGCCGTGGAGGAGAGCGGTTCTTGATTTCCCAGGAAGCACAGTCCCGGGCACATCGGGATAGCGGCATGCAGGAAAGCGAGTAGTTCCATTTTCCTGTGGGGAAGACCAGGAGCAGGGAGGGGTGGGAGGTAGATCGGGGTCAGAAAATAGGAGATCCTGAGACCAGGCCAGGGAGTTTGGACTTTAGAGACAATAGGGAGCCATCAAAGATTATTGAGTGGGGGCGGGGGACGCGGGGGAAGGCCTCAGGAACTAGGTTCATCTGGGAAAACAAAACGGCAATTGTGAGCAAAGTAAATCGGAATCGTCCATGTATGTTGGCCTATGCATACGTGGGCATCCCAGGACATGTAATGATACGTGTGTACGCAAGTGGACAGGCCCAAAAGACTTCTATTTTTTTTTAAAGATTTTATTTATTTGAGAGAGAGACAGAGATAACAACAGAGATAGCAAGAGAAGAAGGATCCCCACTGAGCGGGGAGCCTGATGTGGGGCTCCATCCCAGGACCCTCGGATGGTGACCTGAGCTGAACGCAGGCACTTAACCCACTGAGCCACCCAGGTGCCCCCAGCTCCTTTTAAATTGTGAATTGTATTTGTTTATTTGAATAGGTAGTAACTTCGTCTGACCTACAATTAAAGGAATCTAAGAGAATACACAGAAAAGTAAAGCTACTCCTAACACCATCCTCCACGATCCCAGTTCCTCTACTGAGAAGCAAGCATGGTGGCTGCCTTGGGAGCTTCCTTCCAGAGATGTTCTTAGAGAGACAAGCAAATATCTAGATGTGCTCTTTATTATGCACACTTTTCTACACCCTGCTTTTCTCACTTAATAAGATTAATATCTTGGAGGTTCTTACTGATCGGTACATGGAGAGCTGCCCTGATCTTCTTAACACCGATACACTATTCCATGGTAGTTAGACATCTACATTATTTCTGGGTTTTGGCTCTTACCAAAAATTTTGCAACAAATAATCTTGGATATGTGTCCTTTTCCATATTCATTCATTCATTCATTCATTCAGTAGACATTTTTTGAATATCTACTATGTCCTGGGCAGCAATCCAGGTGCCAGAGAGAGAGAAGTGAACAAAATAGGAGAAAGTTTCTGCCCTTGTTGAGCACATCTTCTGAACTGCGTGCGTAAGTCAGTCTTCAGGATACATTCCTAGAGGTGGAATCCCAAATCAAAACATCTCTGCATGTTTAAATTTTAGCAGATAAAGCCACATTTCCCCCCAGAGAGATTTCTCCAGTTTGCCCCTGCAATATAGGAGAGTGTCTGTTTCCTCTCCCTTGACTGACAGAACGTTATCACACTTTTTGATCTTTGCCAATGTAATTTGACAGGTGAAAAATTTTGCATTACTCTTATGATGAATGAAGTTAAACATCTTTTCATATATTTAAGAACAATTTTCAGGTCCTTCTCTGTCAATTTCCTGCTATCCTTTGCTCCTATTTCTTTCAGGTTGTAGATCTTTCTCATATTGATTTGTGGATTCTCTTTATCTATTAAGGAAATTAGCCCATGATATGAGTTACAAATAATTTTTCCCTAGCTTGTCATTTGTGTTTGGACTTTGTTTATGGTAGGGTTTTTTTTTTTTTTCAAAGATTTTATTTATTTATTTGACAGAGAGAGATTACAAGTAGACAGAGAGGCAGGCAGAGAGAGGGAAGCAGGCTCCCTGCTGAGCAGAGAGCCCGATGCGGGGCTCGATCCCAGGACCCTGAGATCATGACCTGAGCCGAAGGCAGCGGCTTAACCCACTGAGCCACCCAGGTGCCCCTATGGTAGGGTTTTTTGAACAGACTTTTTTCCCCTTATTTTAGAGAGAGAGTGCAAGCAGGGGGAGGGGCAGAAGGAAAAGGAAAGAGAATCCCAAACAGGCACCACGCTCAGCACAGACCCCAACTCAGGACTCGATCTCATGACCCAGATCATAACCTGAGCTGGAATCAAGAGTCGGATACACCAGACTGAGCCACCCAGGTGCCCCTTGGCAGACTTTTTTTAAATGTAAAACAGAATTTAAGAAGAATTTTGCTCATTCCCAGCTTTGTCTCCCATGGTGAAATGTTTCCTAGGGTTGAGATATGGGCCCCAATAACTTGGTCTTGGATTCCAACCCGGATTCTAGGTTCTAGGCAAAGGAAGGTGATAGTCTTATCCTGTTCCAATACCCCATCTCAAGAGGTCTTTGGACAAAGGGGAACAAGCGCAGAGGAGGGCAAGAAAGAGAGTGAAGAGGGTTGAAATTAAGTCACATGAGGGATGGTGACGGGAGGGTGTCTTTGTGCCTGAAGCAGATTATCTATGAATATCGTCTTGGGCAATAGGCCTGGCCGCATGATACAGAACCTGGGTGGCTCAGTCAGTTAAGCATCCAACTCTTGATTTCAGCTCAGGTCATGATCTCGGTGTTGTGAGATGGAGCCCCGCATCAGGCTTACTGGAGGCAGGTGAAGATTCTCTCTCTCTCTCTGCTCCTCCCCACAACTTGAGCATGTACACATGCATGCTCGCCACTCTGCCTCTAAAAAAAAAGAAAGAAAGAAAGAAAATTTCCAGGCTGATGATAAGGGAGAGTTGGGAGAGAGGGAAAGGTGTTCCAAGCAAAGAGAATGGTATGTGTCAAGTTTTTGAGTCTTGAAAGATCTTCCTGTCTTCAGATGCCCAAAGCAGATGTAAAAGGCTTGAGGGTAAAATGCCAGGGTGGTGGGCAGCCAGGCAGGAGGTGAAACTGACAGCCAGTCTTTTAGGCAGGACCTACCGGGTTTCCAGATGAATGGGGTGTTGGTGTGCACTAGGATTTAGCAGGCTTAGCAACCTTCTTTCAAAGCCGCGCCCCAGATTGAGAGCTGGAAGAGAAAAGTGTGAGCTATAAATCCCCAGCTCCTCCTGCTGTGCCCGGTGCTGCAGAGCCGGAGTCTCCACAGCTCTCCAGTCCCACTGCTGCGACCCCGGCTAATCCAGCCTCCTGGCCCATCTGACACACACTTCCACTTAACATTTTGTTAGCGACTCTATAAACGAGCTCTCCCTGACCTTCAATCCCTGGCTAATTGCTGGTTTCATGTACAAGACTAGCTTAATTTTACGTGATAATTACCTGAGAGTGGCAATACATATGGCATTGCATGTTGGAAATGTCAGGCCTGGGAAACTACCAAGTGGCCGTAGTCGGGGGGCAAAAGGAGGAGGCAGCTGGGTGGCGGGGACCTCGGAGAGGCAGCCAGGGAACAAGGCCACGAAGAGAGAGAGGGAAGATGCCGGGTGCAGTCTGAGCTCTGGAGAACCGGGACCCCAGCCTGCAGTAGGGCTCAGAACCCACTGCTGGCCCCGGACACCTAGGGGCACAGATCAAAGGAGCAGCTCATGCAATGCTCAGTCACACAGACACACACAAAGACACACACACGCGTGCGCGCACACACACACACACACATGCACACACACAAGCACGCACGCACATCATGGACAAGCACCTACCAGATTGGAGGCACCGCACATCCACGCTCAGTCGCCCACTCAACAAAGGCTCACGGAAGACCTACCATGTGCCAGCCAGTGTGTGGACACTTGGGCTGGTTTCGAATCCCCACTCCACTTAGAGGAAGTTGGAAACAGGAGAAGGGCGTGTTTGGGTTGTCACTGTTATTTGGAGATATGCTCCTGGTATTAAATAAGCAAGCCAGGAATGCTAAAAAGGCTTGCAGTTCCCGGTAGAGTCTCATCCGATAAAGAATTGGCCCACCCAAACCCAGTTAAGAAGCCCCACAGCTAAGCCGGGGCCATAGCCCTGAGGAAGCAGAGGGGACCCTGCCCTCTTGGGAGTTTACAATCTGGGGAGCACAACCTTGGCAAAGGGGTTGCTGTGCATGGGATAATAGGAGTCAGGAAAGATGACTCAGAGCATTTAGCAGATGAACTCACAAAGTCCGGAGCTCAGAAAAGACCTCCTTCAAAAGGGGCCATGCATGCCCCCAGTGTCTCCAGCTCGTGCATAGAGCAGTCCTTGGCATACCAGTGGTGTCTATACCACAGGCGCTATGCCTGGGTGCACACAGGGGTGCTCTACAGAGGGATGACCTGGGTTCCCTTTTTTCTCATCATCCTGGGGGATGGGGCAAGGAAGGTGGGCTCCAGGGCCCTGGGGTGGTGGGACAGGGGAGTGTAGGCCGAGAAGGAGAAAGGGTATCCCTGGCCAGCCAGAGAGGCCTTTCCACAGGAGGAACAAGTGCCCACCCACTCATGTGCACACCCACTCACACACACACACACAGGCCACAAGACAAAGCGAGAAGCACACTCTCCAGATTAAGGCAAATTTTAAAAACCCCTTTTGCCTCCTCACCCATAGAATTGTGGACTCCTGAGCTGTGTTGGAGTAAATTACTTGCTTAATGAGATTTCAATTAACAAAAACAAATTAAAATCATTTTGGTAATTAAGCTGCTGTGAACCTTGCCAGCAGCTCTCCCTCAGACCTCAGCTTTCCATGGTGAGGGAGCTGGGAATGGGGGGTCCACTCCACAATGCTGCTGAGACTGAAACAGGGCCAGGAGCTCCCTGCCTTGGGGACATCACCCCAGGAGCCACAGCTTCCTGGAGCCATTCTATGGGCACCAAAAATGTGGGTGGGAGACAGAGGCAGCACAGAGCATCCAAACTTCAGTTCAAATTGTAGCCCTGCCACTTGGCTGTGTGAGCAGGGACATGTAATTGACCTCTCTGAGCCTCAGTTCCCTCATCTGTGAAATGGGTATAGTAATGGTGCCTGCATCATTAGGTTATAGGAGAATTTAGTGAATGAATGCATGTACCCCAAAGGCTTTTAATCCACTTTTTCCTTTGTGGGGGGAAAGCCTCTCACAGGGCAAACTTTCCAACCTTGCATTTGCATTGTCCTGAATCCCAAAACACTCCCTCCCCCGCCTCCACACCTCCCTGCTCTGTCCAGTCCTGTTTTTCTCTGTTTAGGTAAGGAAGGATCTACCACCAAGGTCCCCTGGGAGGTGAGGATTCTGTCAGGTTCTGTCCCATTCAGGCCCTTATCTCTTTACATCAGAGGCAATAGCTAGGATCTGGGAGTTAGACATTTCTTCTCAGGTGGCCTGGAGAATACTCCTTTCCTGGGGTTACCAAATCACCCACACTTCCTACATGAACAGCCTAGAGAGTTAATACAAGTACCCATAGCCACATGGCACAGACGAGAAAACTGGCTTCAGGATGTACCCAGTAACAGTTCTCAGTGCTGGCAGAAGTATACATATTTAGTCTCATGAATTTTTAATAATAAACTTTTAGTTTTAATTTTTGAGTCACTGTTTGCTACCTCCATTCAGAAGGACTGAAACAGACATTTAAATTAAAACAGTATTATTCAGGGGCACCTGGGTGGCTCAGTGGGTTAAAGCCTCTGCCTTGGGCTCAGGTCATGATCCCAGGGTCCTGGGACCGAGCCCCACATTGGGCTCTCTGCTCAGCAGGGAGCCTGCTTCCTCCTCTCTCTCTGCCTGCCTCTCTGCCTACTTGTAATCTCTGTCTGTCAAATAAATAAATAAAATCTTTTAAAAAAAAACAACAGTATTATTCAACGGGGCACCTCGGTGGCTCAGTGGGTTGAGCCTCTGCCTTCGGCTCTAGTCATGATCTCAGGGTCCTGAGATCGAGCCCCGCATCCGGCTCCCACTCAGCAGGGAGCCTGCTTCCCCTCTGTCTCTCTGCCTGCCTACTTGTGATTTCGCTCTCCCTCTGTCAAATAAAATCTTTAAAAAAAAAAAAGTATTATTTGAAATTCACAAAAATAAATCCACAATAGATGTAAATAATTAAAGTTTTAAGTGATTTCTTTGGTTTTTAAAGTTTGGAACACATAATTTTGAAGTTGCTAGAGCAAAAATAGCATTAAGATTTTGGGATAGATATTCGTGTTACATGAGTGCATTTGATATATATAACATTTTATTTATACACACACACACACACACATACACACACACCACAAATGTTGTTTCCTCTGTGGTGGCTGAAATTAAAGATGGCCTTGTTTTATGTGTTCATTCATTTGTTCAACAATTTTTTTTCATCCCATCTATTATTTAACTCAACAGCCCCTTGTTTAATGCCCGTGAAGTGCCACAATGAACAAGCCAGCCTTGAACCCTGGTTTCAGGGAACCTGTGGCCTGTTGATGAAGATGGACATGGGACACGATGCAGTAAGGTGAAGATTGCAGAAAAAGAAAGGTAGGGCCTTGGAAGCTTGTTACAGAAAAGGCAATCTTAGATGGGGGAGGCGAGGGGGGAAAGTCTGCCGTAAACACTTAATTTTTTGTAATTGGACCAAAAAGAATTTATATACATACTTTAATGAATCCAAGAGTCTCATAGCTAGCTAGTAACAGAACTGAAAGTAGACTGAAAGCCTTATGGTTCCCAGGCAAATTATTTTATTTTTTTTTAAATCTGACACCAATCCTCTGGATAATTTGAACAGCGTCCCGGTCTTGAGTGAGAGACATCCTAAGATGGGCAAAAGAAATCGGAAATCTCTGACTGAGATGGTCCCACCATCCATGTCAGACCATGGAGGTATCCCCATTCATATATCAATGTCAGATAGAGGAGGTCAACCTTGACATAACTTTGTTAGATGGAGGAGGTCAACATAAACATAATTTTGTCAGATGGAGGAAGAGTGTGTGTGTGTGTGTGTGTGTATGTGTGTGTGTGCGCGCGCGCGCACACGCACCAAACAGGACTCAGGCTGATGGGCGTCTCAGTCTCCAGTATCTTTGAAGGAGGAGGCTTAACACTGCTTGGTCTCAGCAGCAGCACCCTCCCCGCTAGGTGGCTAGGCCGATCTCTAGGGTGCCATTTCAACCCATGCTGGGAGCCAGGCCCAGGGAAGAACCTCCCAACAATCAGACTCTCTCGCTAACCTCACAGCCTAGACCCCTGCATATCCCTCTGCCCCTGGGGACGGGAGAGGACAGGGTGCCATTCTCCAAACACCCAGCTTGGGTGCAGGCTTTCCCCCACCTGGAGATGTCTCCAGAAGGGGAGTCCTCTCCCTGCCCAGACTTTACATGGTTTATTTTGCGCTGACTTCAGGCAACCAAGGGAGGAGGACACAGAGTTGTACTTTCCAAGTAGCTGGAAACCCTTAATCAATGTTAATTGGTTCTAATTAGCATATGTTAATTAATGATATTTACTACAAATTAAAGGTATGAGTGTTCCCAGAGGGTTTCCTGTTCATCCAATTAGTGCCAATTAGTTGCAATTAACACGTGTAAATGAGATTCCATTGAACCCAAAACAAACAGCACAGAATCTCTCAGATTCCCTTTTGCACCTTTTCAGTCAGCCAGGGAGCTCGGGGTGGAGGGTGAGAAGTGAGGGTGGGAGTGGGCAGAGAGACCCTTAGTCTGACCTGGAGTGAGATAGTGACTCTCTCTGCGTACCAAGGAGGAGAGAAGGAAGAGCCAGGCAAGCTGCTGGACCAGCTTGGCTGCTGAGGCACTGACCATGCTCCCAAGCGCCAGGGGCCATGCCTTGGGCCTCCCTGCACCTGCCAGGACCTAACCCAGTGCATGGCCTGTAGTAGGTGCTCAGTAAAAATTGGCTGAATGAAAGCTTGGTGCCTTTGCATCATCGAGGTCCCATCTCTGAAGTCATAAAACTAAAGGATGAATTGATTACGAAAACGTGTGAAGTTCTCTTCTCCACAAGTTCTTCCCAGGGACTCTCCCAAGGAGCAAGATAGTATTTCCCTCTGTGACATCATCTGAACGTCTACAGAGATATGACTCTACCACCAGTGTTGCCATTTCTGCATTTTAGTTCCTTTTCCCTTAACCACTGAGGCCCCAACCTCTGGCATGATGATAACTGGATAGAAAAACAGCCAGAAAGGGCTCCCCGGAACAAGGAAATGCTACTCCAAATTCTTCACTGTGCAGAGCCTTCTGTGAAAACTGTGATGTAAGATAAAGCCCCCAGTAAGTTTATTGCTAACTCGCTTTTGCTACACCAAACCTTCTCTCCAAGTTGACATTCATCATTTAATAATATTTATTCATCACTGTGTACCGGGCACTATTCCAGGGGCTGAGGAACAAGTCGTCTGCAAATTCCTGCCCCTCAGGGAGCCCATATTCCACTGTGAATTATCACGGATCCAGGGCCAGACACACTTGGGTTCCTATCCTGGTTCTGCCTCTCAGCAGCTGCGGAGAGGGAAGGGCTGGGTAGGGAATCTATCTGTGCCTCAGTTTATTTCCCTGTAACATGGGTAGAAGAGACCTGTCAGCTATCTTGCAGTCATGTTGTTAGGAAATTAAGCTTCCTCCTTTGTCCTATCTTGGTAGGCGTGAGGCAGAATTTGGAGTTAAGCCACAAGGAAGGTAGGAAAAAGGGAAACAAAACTCCCTCGGAGCCTACAAATCACAGTTTGATTACATTATCTCTATATCTGGATCTCTACACCCAGGCCGGCCACAAAAGTCCCTGCCATCTGTGTGTAGCACAGCCATAGCTTGTGGCCAGCCCACTCATCACCCCAGGGCAGGGAAGCAACGGGTTCAGGGAGGGGAAGTGCTTCTAGGGTCATATGCAGCTGCCTAGGCGGGAGCCCAGACCCTTGGCTCCTTTGGCACATTGTCCTTTATCCATGGCCTTTCTGAGTGACGAGAAACACGAATGGGGTCCAGAAAGGGTCACTCCAGCTGGCCAGGAGCAGGGACTGGTCCACCCCTGCCGGTACATGCCTGGCCCAAGGTCAACATCTACACATCCAGGCTCCTGCATGCCAGCTCAGCCAATCCCTCCACCCCACACACACGCACCCAGCCAGAGACCACAGCACCTATAGCTTGTGTCTCCTCCCTCACCATCTCGACTCTGCACCCCCATGGACTCTCAGGCAGAGTGTTTGATCATTTCACACTGACTCAGGGTCCCCTTTATAAAGCCAGAGAGTCTGCCTAGATAGTTCCTAAAACCATTTCAGAGCTGCAGTTCTAGGATTCTGGATATCCTCCGAAGAATACAGGTCCCACGGCTATAGTAAATGCCCCTACATTCACAGCTGATGGGCAACAGAATCAAGCCATCATTTCCCTCTTCCTTAGGGGATCCCTCTCACCTGTAATGGCCTCATGGGTTCCCCCAACACCACCTCCAGGCCTGTGCCATCACTCTCCATCATCCTCCACCTCCACCCCAACCTTCTCCTGCATAGTGATGAACCACCAGACATGGTCCCCAAGTCACCAGGCCTTGGAGAAAGTTCTCCTTCACTCTGATCAAATCTGAAGTCAGTTTGGAGGCCAGTGGGAGGAATGGAGCTGATTGAGTTTAATAAAAAGAGCTCAGCTGGGTGACCCTTCGGGAGGAGTGTGTGGAAATGGAAATCTGTGCTGGGGCTTCCTGGGGCTCCATATGTCTTTCCTATCACTGCATCCCACCCTGGGGGCCAGCAGGATATATTGTGGGAGTGGGGGTGGGGGGTTCTGGGAGCAAGTGAAAAAGACTTTCCTGACTGCCCTTCCTTCCTGCAAAAAATAAAAGCCCCACTCTTGTGTGCCCACCCTGCACCAGGCACAGCGCTAGGTCATTTACTCAACTTATCTATAATGAGAGAGGAGGGAATTTGCTCTGAGATCATCTCCAGGGGCCCTGAGCATCTTGGGCGGGGTCTGGCTAGCTTTGGGACCAATAATCTGCCCACAAAAGGCAGAGCAGATAGGTTGGGGTGAAAAACAAGGAAAGCGTGGCCAGCTGAGTCCAGGCCCCTCCTCTCTCTCCACCAGAGGGACACAGGCTTCGGGAGCCCACAGGGGACATAGACCCCGGGGGAGGAGGCTGACAATGGAAGTTTGACTGCAAGAAGCCAGAGAGGTACAGTGAGGTGAGGTGAATTCTCCGCTCTCAAGGACAAGGAGGTTGCCTACAAACAGGAGTAGTGGGGGCCCCAGAAACTCTGGGATGAAGCAAAGGGACACCTGCCCAGCGTCTCCTCTTTATCCCACTAATACCTCTTGGGAAGTGATATCTCTCTAAAGCCAAAGTTTCTGCGATGAGACTTAACATGGCCACTTTGGCGGGGGTGGGGGGGACCTCTGCTCCAGGAATGTAACAACAGAAAATAATTAAGGTCTAATAAGGTCAGCGTTCCACCTTAACACCTTTTCAGTTCCAGTTAAAACCTCTACTAATTTGCCAAGAAAAGCCAGCCTCACTGGGGTCTTATTATTTGAATCACGTCCTGTCTCTTAATTTAAACGAGAGCCTCACATAAGGATTTTTTTTATTTTAAATTACAATGCCGACTTTCTTCCAGTTGATTACGGTATATGACTCTCTGTTGGAAGGCCATTATTTTTTGCTATGATTTACAAAGCATTTAAAGTGAAATCAATGTAATAAATATTGAAGTATTGTAATAGATAATTCCATATATTTAACTAGAGACACAGCACAGCCCTGGTCTGGGCAGCAGGGAGAGGAGCAGGGGAGAAAATGGGGTGGGAGAGTGACCTGGTATTAATGCGAAGGGTGACGTCTCCGCTTTTCTCCTGGATTCAGTTGGCAGGATTCACTGAGTGCTCCCTGAGGTCCTGTACACTGGATGAAGGACTGTGGCGAGTTGTGGGGTGCCCCGGCCATGTCCTCCGGGCACCACAGACTCTGGAGAAATTCCCCTGCAATGGAGGGGACCAGAAGTGGAGAACATCAGAACCTGTGTAAGAAGCTTGGGGATGGGAAGGGGGTTCAACAGAGAGAAGAGGCCTCTGGGGAAGGGAGTGGTGGGAGAAGTCAGGAAAGGCTTCCCAGCTTCTCCCCTTCTTCCCATCCCCTACTCAGCTTCTTCCCTCTCCTTCCCCTTCCCCATCCCCGTGTCCTCAGGTCCAAGTCCTTCTTTGGGTGGAGCTCTCTCTAGACCTCTGGCTGTAGCTCTGCTTTGAGGAAACAAAGCAGCATTCACAGCCCTGAAAGCTCAGGATGGGGGGAGAGGAGTGAAAGGGGAGAGGGTGCACCAGTGTGACCTCGTGGGACAGACCCTCCAGCAAGGAGATGGCCACATGCGGAGCTCTGTGCACAGATTGAATCAGCTTTGCAGCTGCTTGCTCCCTGTCCTCAGGGAGCTGGGCTGGAGCATAGCACCCACAGTACAAGCCAAGGCAACGTCCCCAACTGGGGCCTACTTTACCCAGGGACAGGAGCTTTGGTGTCTCTTAAAGGCAGACTTTAAGCTGTCCTCCTACCTGCCTCCCCAATTGCAAAAACTACCCACAAGCAGGTTCCTTTCCAGCTGCCCCATGCCCCATGGGGAGCCCCCTGCTTCTTCCCATCTTTGGAGGGTCACACATCTGCTCCCAGGAAGGCTCTTGCTCCCAAGTTCCTGGATTGATTCAGAAATTCACACAGCACCAGTGAAGGAAGCACACAGGGGGCACCAGCGTGTGGGTTTGTCCCCATCACATGCCTCAAGTGCAGGTAATACACTCTGTCCACAGAGCCATTCAAGTGCCACGGAGGTCTTAATAAAGATTTTGCGGTCTATACGCTGCAGGCTTGCGATGGAGCGTGGCTAGTGCTCACGCACGCACACACACACACACTTACACGTGTAGCGGGTCTCAGAGGAGGAAGATGTATTGTCCCTTGCCTTCCCACCCCAAGCCTGAACCCAAGCCCCAAGTCCCTAGCTCTGTACATTTTCCACCATAAATCCCAGGAGGGGACATGCAAAGGAAAAGGGAGCAGAGAAAAGAGATTTACAGCAAACTTGCTTCCTGGCACCTCTTTGGTCCATCCCATAAAATAACAATATCACCAGATAAATCACACAGAGTCTCAGGGGACCTTACCTTTGTCCTTGTGGGGTCTTTGGAGGAAGTCAGTGGGTCATGGTCAGAGGATCGTACCCAGCTGGGTTCTCTTTGGCAATATCAGCCCTGTACAACATGGGGCGGTGGGGGTGGGGGTGTGTGACTCAGGTCGAATCCCTGGAGCATCGAGGGGAGGGGCTAGAGAATAGGGTGAGGGTAGAGAACATTGGCTGTCATCATCCAAGAGAGAACGTGGCATGAGCAAATCCCATCTCAAAACCCTAGCTGTGTGACTTTGAGCAAATTACTTAACATCTCTGGGCCTTGATTTATGTCTCTGTAAATGCAGGCCATAGAATATCCCCCAGACAGGATATGTGTGAGGAGTTATCAAGAACAACATACGTCAAAGTTGCTGGCATACACTCAGAATGTAGTTAACTATTGGAATCACAAGTGTTTTCCCTCCGCTAAGATACAAACCACCGTGGCGGTGTTCCCAGCAGAGGGGATCGAAGGTTGGCCCTCTCCAGAGAGACACCAGGCTGCCCCCAACCTTTGGCTGTTGTTTCCATGTTTGCCTGCGATATTAGAAAGGCAGGGCTCCCCGTTAACTCACAACGTGACTGTGAGCAAGTTTCTTCCCGTCTCTAGGCCTCAGTTCCCCACTTGTAAAGAAAAGGGATAGAAAACACTTGGTCTTGTGGCACCTGAGTGGCTCAGTGGGTTAAGCTGCTGCCTTCGGCTCAGGTCATGATCTCAGGGTCCTGGGATCGAGTCCCGCATCGGGTTCTCTGCTCATCAGGGAACCTGCTTCTCCCCCCTCTCTCTCTCAGCCTGCCTCTCTGCCTACTTGTGATCCCTCTCTCTGTCAAATAAATAAATAAAATCTTTAAAGAAAAAAAAAGAAAATACTTGGTCTTTAAGGCCCGGTCCAACATCACATCACCAGCCAACAATTAGGACCGATTCTCAGTGGGCACTGGAGCCAAAGAGGAGCAGGCAGGACAGAGGCTAGCCGTGAGGCCAGATGAGGTGGGCATGGGCATGTGGGCCGGAAAGAAGCAGTCACCACTGTGTGGAAGGAACTAAAGGATTTCAGCAGGCTGGTCATCGCAGCCCTGACCATCACGAGCAGGAGACCCCCTGGTTACAGCCCAGAGCACCGGTCTGTGTCCATGGCCTCCTAGTGCTTACCCTTCAGCCTGAGGGAGGGCTGAGTTCCTAGAGGTAGAGCTAAGTGGGCAGGAGGCCCCCTCCAGCCTCATCCCACACACCTGGGGAGACCTGGGCTTTCCTGTATCAGGGTAGCCCACCCCCACCCTCCTCCAAACCCCAGCCCTGTCTGGCTCCCCCAACCTCTTAAGCATCTCCCTAGTTCTTCCCAATTCTCTGGCCCCAGCCCTCCCTCCTCCTTTCCTTCCTCTCCCTTCTCCTATCCCAAGTCCCCTCTTTTCCTCTCCAGTGCTGCTGCTTGGCTTTATTTTCCTTCCTCTTCTTCCCGCCCCCCTCATTTCTTCCGTTCTCATCCTTCTCCTGGTTCTCCTACCTGCCCCTTCCTTCCTTCATTTTCTTTCCTTTAACTCTCGTTCTTGGAACCAAAGGTGCCACTATCATGAGGGAGTGACTCCCTGGGGGGCTGGGGAGCTGGAACAGAGTATGCTCTGGCCTGACCGACCCCCCACCACCACCCAGGGTCTCTCCAGCGGCAGGAGGATCTGGAGTTCACCCGCAGGGCAGCTGTCAGCAGCTCCAGAGACGGATGAGTGTAGGGGGTGGGGAGGCAAAGGTGCTGGGGAGGGAGACATCTTCAAATAAAAATGTGAAAGGAACATGCTGGATGAAATGATGGGCTGTTTTACAGTAAGCCCTGCCCAAGGCACCTCTGCCCTAAGACCCAGCCGTCCTGCCCCTGTCCCTGGCCCTGAAGTTTCCCTCAGCACACAGGCCCATCTGTGTCCCCAATCCTTTTGTTAGGCCAGAGAGCTGGAGACACTCTCCCCCACACACACACATACACACAAGTCCCCAGACCCCTGCCCCTCTCCCAGCTTCCCCATCTTCCACTGAGGGACAGGGATGAAAGGGACCCCTGGCAGACTGTTCTCAGAGTGATGTCTGGGCTGATGAGCGCCCCAAGGCTGGCAGGCCTATTAGGAGGCCTTTGTGGGGGAGGGGGAGTTGGGGGGAGGAGAAGGGATTTTCCATTCTCCAAACAACTGGATTACACAGTCAGGAGATCAGGGAATAACTTGCCGCTTAAGCTGCCTCTTCACAGCCCAGCCTCTGCCCTGGCTCTCACCCTCCCATTCTCAGCAGTGGTCTTAACCAGCCTAGCCTTGTCTGCTTTTGAGTTGTCTTTTTCATGGTCTGAGTCAGCCTTGAGGGCAAAACCAAGTCTCATCTCCTCCTACCCCCCAGAGCTATGACACCACAGAGGAGCTCAAAAGGGAACAGCTTGCCACTACCTCCACCACCAACCCTCACCTTCCATGAAGATCTCAGGTCTAGAGATGGATCCGGAGAGTGTGGGTCAGAGAGGTGAAATAACTTGCCCTGAGTCACACAGCAAACAAAGGGCAAGGTTTCCAGACTATGGCAGGATTTATGGGAGCATGTTCTCTACAAAGTGAGCCAGGTCTATGCCAGGGACTGGAAGGAGCCCTGGACTCTGATGTTCTTACTAGAAAGAGGTTTGCTCCTGAGCTTTCCTGAGCCCCTACCATGAGCTTTAGAGGGAAGGGAGCCCAGCTCTCATTTGGTTACTTAGGACCAGACCAAAAGCAGGTGGTGGAGGGGAGAGGAGGTGGTAAGGAGATTAGGTTTAAAGAATGCGAAGTATTAAGATTTGGCCCTAGCCTTACCACTAACTCGCTGTGTTGCCTTGGGCAAACCACCTCCCCTCTCTGAGCTTCAGTTTATCTTCTCTGCAAAATGGCAGTAACTTCTCTTTCAAAATTGTTTTGCAGGTACTGGAAGAGATCAGGCTTAGCACCTGGTATCTACTAGCTGCTCCAAGCAATGATAGGAGCAAGATTGTATTTCCTTTACCCTGAGCTGTGCCCACTCCCCAGAACAAGGAGCTCCACTGCACATTCGAGCAACTGGTTCTTCCCACTGGGAGGGCAAATCCATCATGTTTAGCAAACTAGTGCCCCACCCCGTGTAAGGTTATTGGGGGGTCATGCCCCCACAGCCTGTGTCCACTTTCTAGAAAGAGGCCCAAAGCTCCCCCCCCCAGCTCCATGTGGCACCTAGACGCCTCTTGCTGACAGAGGGTCATCTCTGACCTTCCTAATGGCCAACGTTCCTGCCAGCCAGAAAATTCTATGATCCTTTGACCTCTAAAAGCCCTGTCCTGCTAATGGTTTTATGATCTTCCCTAGGCATCCTCTCTGTGCCCTCCCTAACCCCCAACCCCCTTTCAGTAGGTCCTAGTCAAAATAAACAACATTTATGACCAGAGCAGGATTCAAGGTCTGCATTGCAAACAAATGCGGAGCCCTTTGAAGGTGCCTGGGGAATCCATCACATCCTGGGGTGTGATGCTCCCCAGGCCCAAGGGGAGGTAGGCCCTGGGAAGGGGCGCAAGCGTGGGAAGCTGGGCTCTGGCTCTGCATAGAGAATCTGAAGATCCTGTGCGGTGAGTGGGGCTCCCTCCCTAGCAACAGGCCTTCTGTCAGTGCAGGGGAGGTGAGGGGGAAGGAGGAAGGGTAGCTGCTGAGATCAACCACCTTTCGCACTGTATGTGCAGGCCTCCCTGGGGGCCAAGACCTGACTTGGCATGTCAGCAGGGGGGAAGGGGACAAAAAGAAAGAAGGGGGGAAAATCAAGAGGCAAATGGAAAAATAGCACGCGTGGACTGGAGACGTTAAGCTGAAACCACAGAGGTCTCAGGCCCCATCGCAGTGCCCACCTGGCACACTGGAGCAATTTCCCTAAAGAAGACTAGTCGGGGGCGCCTGGGGGCCTCAGTGGGTTAAGCATCTGCCTTTGGCTCAGGTCATGATCCCAGGGTCCCGGGATGGAGCCCCATGCAGACTCCTTGTTTGGGGAGTCTGCTTCTCCCTCTCCCTTTCTCCTGCTCTCTCTCTCTCTCTCAAATAAATAAAAGCTTTAAACAAACAAATAAATAAATAAAACTCGTCCAAACACCTTCAGGAGAAAATCAACCCAGCCGAGCCTGTCTTGTCAGCCAGCTGGTGGAGCTGAGGAGAGAGAGTGTGAGAGCAAACCGGCCACGGCTGATTTTCTCTGGGGGCAGGCACCCCAAACATCAACTCTGGGGAGTGATAGCATGGAGGCAGAAATGGAGGCTCTCTGTCTAGAATGAACTCTCCTGCTCCACCCTCACCCCCAGGTGGAAGGCTGAACCCCTGCCCCTACTCTCGTCATCACCCTTCAACCGGAAAAAGGGACCCCAGGCTGGCAGTCCATTCTGCCCAGCTCTGCCTTCCACCTGCCACGTGGATAAGGCACCCCAGCTAGGCTCAGCCTCCTTCAGCAGGTGTGGGGCCGCAAGCCGATGTGTTTTCAAGGGGGACTGGCTCTGTCTGGGGAACTGCTGTTGGAGAATATTAAGGTAGGATTCCCAAAGGCCCAAGTCTGACAGCAGCTTTCTAGGACACGCAGCTCAAGGCTTTCTTCAGCCACCTCGCCAGCCTCTAGAACTGGGGCATGGGCCGAGGGGCGGCTGTTCCCAGACTTAGAGCTGGGGGAGGGAGAAAACATTCCCCCACCCCAACCCTTTGGGGGCCTGTGCCTTAACATCTACTCTACTAACAATACTCTGCCACCCGCCTAGTTGGGTGGGAAACTAGACATAAAATATGGGCAGGTAACAAGGTTTCTATCACAGTGATCAGGCGCCCGCTTACAGCATTTGCATATATGGCATATAATTAATGTTTGATGAGTGAGGGTGTGAGAGATGGGGGATTGGAACAAAGATAGAAGGAAACAAAGAGACAACTGGAAAGGCGGACGTGAGTTTTTCCAGGATAGATAGTTTGTTCAAAAATTTTCCTTCTTGGGGCGCCTGGGTGGCTCAGTAGGTTAAAGACTCTGCCTTCGGCTCACGTGACGATCCTAGGGTCCTGGGATCAAGCCCCACATCGGGCTCTCTGCTCGGCAGGGAGCCTGCTTCTCCCTCTCTCTGTCTCTGCCTGCCTCTCTGCCTACTTGTGATCTGTCTGTAAAATAAATAAATAAAATCTTTAAAAAAATTTTTTTTTCCCTTCTTCTGGGGTGCCTGGGTGGCTCAGTGGGTTAAAGCCTCTACCTTTAGCTCAGGTCATGATCTCAGGGTCCTGGGATCTCTCGCATTGGGCTCTCTGCTCAGCGGGGAGCCCGCTTCCTCTTCTCTCTCTGCCTGCCTCTCTGCCTACTTGTGATCTCTGTCTGTCAAATAAATCAACAAAATCTTTTTTAAAAAATTTTCCTTCTTCCTAAATGGAAAGAAGAGTGATTTTAATGGCTTTGTAGGATCTTAAGCCAGTGAATCAGAACTTTCAGCAAAGTGCCCTGGTGCCCTGCATGGTGCTTTATATATTAAAAAGGTCCTCCAGAGCACAGAGTTTTAGGGCTAGAAGGGCCTTGGAGAGTATCTAGGCCAGTGGGTCTCAACATTGGTTGAATATAGAATCACCAGGGATGCTTTTAAAAAAAATAAGATGCTGGGCACCACCGCCACCCCCCGCAAGAGAGTCTGATCTAATTGGTCTGGGATGGATCCCAGGTGTCTGTATTTTTTAAAAAGCTCCCCAGATGATTCTACCGTGTACCCACCATGGCTGAGAACCACAGGTCAGGGCCAATACTTCACTTTACAGAGGCAGAAAGTAAAGCCCAGAGAGCAGGTTACCTAAGCTCACAGACAACTGGCAACAGAAACAGGACCACAGAAGCCACTCAGGTATCCTGACATTTAAATGAGCAAATATAAGATTGATCTTCTTTTGGAGGCACCCCTAGCTGCAGAGACCAGCTACACAACCCCTCATCCCATCCCCTGGGGTTTCATGTTATTTTCATCAGAGGCCGGGCAGGCTGGCAATGTTGACGTTCCTTCTGGCCTTCCATTCTGGAGGCCTCAGGGCTCATACAGGGCAAACACCCAATTCAAATACTGTCCCCCAGGTCTGGAGCCTCCGAGAATAACAGGGCAGCTGGGACACTGTGGCCATATGGGGCTTGTCGATGGACACCACAGGTGGGAGGACGTGTGTACAAAGGTGCTCATGTACACAGATGCACACTCAGGTAGGAGGCTCCGTACAGGGGTGCTCGCATGTGAGAACACTTGTATCTGTGCATGTAAATATCATAGCTGTGTAATGTAAATATCCACCCATGGGATGGTC
Source organism: Lontra canadensis (assembly GCF_010015895.1). Lineage (NCBI taxonomy): Eukaryota > Metazoa > Chordata > Mammalia > Carnivora > Mustelidae > Lontra > Lontra canadensis. The sequence continues at coordinate 32,053 of NW_022631494.1, forward strand.
TGCATGTTCACAGCGGCGTCTGTTTACAGAGGGGTGGGAGACCCAATGTGTGACTCTAAAATGCAGGTGTGTGTGTGTGTGTGTCGTGTACACGTGCATAAACCTGGACCTACACTTATAGCATCGATGTTTACACCTACCAGTGGAGGCCCACCTGTGACAGTGTGTGTGTGGCCGGCCAGCCCTGGAAATATGTATGACTGGCAGCCTGTGGGCGCAGGGGGCAGGTTTACATGGCAAGAGAAGAGGTTTCTACTGCTTGCATCACATTCCTTCCAAGTAATCGCTGAGAAATACATGCGTCCAAAAACTCTATCTTTCATGCTTAAATATATCTCGGTGTATATAAATGAAACACGATATTGTGCCAGCTGAGATGCTACCCATTAATATTGTTTATCACTGATAGGATTAAATAACCCATGCAAGGCCCAGTAGCATTTCTTACAATTTTATTTAACACTGTTTCGGCCAAGCGGCACTTGGCAAATTCCGACCTATACACTCCAGATGACTGCAACCAGTGCATAATGTGCAGACCTTCATATACGACACACAAGAAGTATAAGAGAGGAGGGTCCCCCAACATTCTCACCATCCCCATCTTTCTTTGAGCTCGACTTATTCCCTCTCTTTCCCCAAACCTGATTAAGACCCCGCCCTTCGCACTTCCCTAGGAGGTCCCTGCCTGTGCCTTAAAGATAGATAACATGGAGGGTGAGGATTTGGGGTAGGGGAAGAGATAACGCCCTAAGCCCAGGTCTCTGGAATGTCTCTGCCCCTCCCTGGTCTGTCAGAGGCAGCCCCAGCCCCAGAATGTGTTAAAATCGGGAGACCAAAGGAAGCATTTTTATAGGTTCTGCAGACCCTCGGGGTTGACTGACAAAGTTATTCATTCAGAATGAGGGGGGAAAAGGGCATTGAACTTATCAAATTAGTAGTAAATCCTTCATTAAAAGAGTCACAGAAATGCTTCTTTTTTACGGGGAAGCCGTTATCATCCCTTGAGCCCAAATGAGAACCAACTCCCATGTAGTTAGGGGCCTGCCAAGCTCTCCTTTCAAAATGTGTGCCGCCCCCTGTCCTAGGCTGTTGGCTAAATTATGAATGGCCTGAGGGAAAAGAAAACTCAAGACCTGGGAAGTCCAAACTTGGAACATGAGCAAGAAAATGGCAGAACCCCAAATGAAGCTCATGGAGGCCGAAAATGCACCTTCCCAGCCACTAGGCAGTGAAAAGAGGTTGCATTTACTTCCCAAAGCTGATGAATAAGTGGAATTTGTAGGTGTCTCCACAGCTTGCTAAAGCCGTCTCAATTTCCCAGGAACCAGGGCCAAGATCCCACGTGGAACGTCCAAACCCGGTTCTGTAGGATCTCTGTTTACCATCCCCGGGCTTCATTTTGGCGTGGCACCAAGACTGAGCCAAGGAACTCCCTACACCTGCTTCCTGTGTTCTAAGTTTCTCCAACTTCTCCCCTACTGAGATCCCCAAGGCCTGTAAGGTAAAGACAGCCCAAAGGAGTTGGGACAGCAATTCACTCAGCCCTGTTCCCCAAATCCTCTGCCACCCGCAATGAAGCAACCATCAGAGCTGTGTTTCCATAAGCCCCCAGCCCCTTTCCACCAGCAGGGATATCAGCCAACCTGCTTGGGGGACAGCTGCTTGCCGGCACCAAAAACTTATTAGACCATCTTCACATCGCCGAAGTCAGGAAGTTGGCTCTCCAGAGCCTGGTGCCGTGGGCTGCTTCCTGAGTTAAATACAGAAAAAGAAGTTTCCTAATGTTTGGATTTAGAAGTAGGAATGGTGAAAAGTACCCATTAATGTTTGTGCCTCTCCCCAACAAAGACACACACACACACACACACACACACACACACACACTGTCCATGCAGACAAATCATAAATCATCTCCGTGGCTGAACATTTTAGCGTTCAACAATATTCTTGGAGGCCCGAGGTTTTCAGGCAAATCCCAGGTCTGTGCACAAGGACACTGCATAAATCCCTCCCCTTATGAAAGGCCAGTCTGAGCAGATGGGACCAGTCTTAAGTAAACAGTAGAGCCCTCCCTCGGTCCACCTCAGGAGGAGTGGCAGGGGGCTGGCCCTTACAGCACAGGAGAGCAGAGAGTGGCGGAAGCTGCTGGTTCTGGGGCTCATGTTCATATCCCCAACTTATCTCTCAGAGGGAATCGTCCATTTGACCACACAATCCTCCCTCCCCTCCCGCAAGGGGAAATCAGACCTTGAAGTCAGACTAGAGGAGGCCTTCGCAGACCAAGTGGTGGACAGAGTTAAGAAAGCAAACCTGACTGCTGGAGAGATTGGCAAGGGCTCGGAGGAGGGAGAGGCAAAAGGGCCCCCCTCGTGCCCGGTGGCTCTGCGCGCGGAGTGTGGAGAAAATAACCTCACAGCTCCTCCACTTTCTGATAATCTGCTTCATTAATATTTATTAAACAAAAGATTAAAAAAAAAAAAAAGGAAAGGCCAGATAATTAAACACCCAGTGGTGGTAGAGGATTCCTCTGCTGTGTTCTCTTGCTGGCCCCCCACGTGCGGCCCAGGCCAAACGTGTGCACTGTGCCGTCTTCCTCTTCAGCCCTGCCCATCTCCCCAGGTGTGTCAAGAAGACAGGAGGCCGGTGGTTGGAGAGAGAGACAGACCCGGGCGCCCCAGGTGCTCACCAGGAAATGCACGGACTATGAAATTACACCAGGGCTGGGCAACTTACCACCACACCAGAACCCTTGGGATACTGAAATAATTAACTTGCTAATCAGCTACACCTTGCTCTTTCCTTTCGTGCTGGAAAAAAAACAGTCGCAGATTGCCTTCACATCAGGTTCTTATGTCAGTCACTTGGAGACAAATGATGCTTGAGAAAAAAATACACTCTCAGCCTCCACGTAGACTGCAGTGGGTCATACCGAGTCAGGCCTCCTCTTCTTCCCCACCCCTCCCACCAGGCACCCCGGGAGGCACCCAGACACAGAATGTTTCTGGAGATGCAGGGTTTGTTTTTTTTTTCTGTCCACGCCACAGAGCTTTTCCATCTCCGCTAAGCTCTCTCGCGTTCAGCCCTCTTTAGCCTGCTTGCTGGTGCTAAACAGCCAAGATCCATGTGGAGAAAGGAGGATTGATTAGAATCGTAATAATAATCCCTGGCATTCGTCCGGCTTTAGCGTTTACAAAATGTTTTCACACATTATCTCATTCGGTTGGAGCTGGAAGGGACCTTAGCAATCGCTTATCCCAAGGTGGATGAGGAAACTGAGGCCCTGGAAGATTAAATGACTTCCCCAGAGGCCCCAGCTAAGGACAGTGTGTGGTTGGTTCCCCCCATGTTCATTGTCTAGAGGTCCAGTGCCGCCTCTCCTCCCCTGGAAAGAGGAAAAGAGCATAATCACCTCTTTGGTCCACAGTGGTTACAGACCAAGAAATCACAACATTAGAAGAGGAGGACCTGAGAATGAATAGAACTCTTGGAACTCTTGGAAGAAACGGTTTGGGGGGCTGGGAGTAGGGAGGCTAGTCCAAGTACTGAATGGCACACATCAATTAACACACTTCCCTTTCTCTCTTTGTCCCCTCATCTCCCCCTTCTCTCTGGGTTCAAAAATATGAACACTGTGCAGTTTGGGATCGAAGGCTTAATTCAGCCATAGGTCCCAGGGGGAAGCGGGGAGTGGGGCATGTTTCTCGGACTCCAATCTGGCACCTCCACTCCCAGGATTCTCAGCATGACGGGCTCTTGTGTGCATATGTGTGTCCACCCAAGACATTGGATTTAGCAGTGAAAAACAGGCATCTTGATCCTTTCACAGATCAGATGATTTGCAAATTAATAGCTCTTTCCCCCCCAAGGCTCTAAGGAGGTGGGGGGGAAAAAAGATTTCTGGTGAAGAGAGGGAAGAAAAGGGTAGAGAAATATAAAACGGGGAAAGGAAGCACAATGACAGTGGGTTCTGTAGGAAAACACTTCCTTGCCAAGGTGTGCGTGTGTTTGGATGTAGGTCTCTGCTTTTTCCACCGGGCCACCTTGCCCCCCGGTGCCCCAGCCTGTCGTAAGGGAAGCGGCTCCTTTGTGTGTTCATTTATTTCTAAGCCCAACTCTTTTCCCTCTAAAACTCCTTCTTCTCCCTGTTGAGCTGACCATGCTTCTGGATTTATGAAGAGAGATGTTTTAGCAGAAATCCCCCAGAGTGTCCCATCAGCCCTAAATCCCCGGCCCGCTCACCCCCCCAAGACCCCATGACACACAGCATGCCAACACGGCCTCCTCTTGCCTATGCATTAGCCATCCATTGTGGTAACCTGACATCTCTCACACATAAAACCGTAAGAGAGAAATAAAATATCTGTCTCTTGGCGAAAATAAAGCTTTGCCTCCCTCCTGATGTATAGGATATAAAATAAAGCCACGGCTTCAATAGTGGCTTTTCCTTATGCCGGAGTTGCCTTTGCACACACGGAGACAATGAAGACCGATGGTTTGGGACGAGGCCCAGCCTCCTGGGGCCGCCTTCACCCTTTTTTATTAGCGCGTCTTCCCCCGCCCCATCTCTCCCCACCTTTTTCTTTCTTCTTCACTTTCTTTCCTTTCTAGTTTGGATTTGCCTTTTATGTGTCCTTCTCTTTCTTTACTCTGGAACTTTATTCCTCTTGTTCACTTTCTCTCTACGGCCTGACAGAGACAGGGAGAGAAGAGCCAAGTTTCTCACCTTCTCAGACATGCCTGCCATGTCTCCCCGTCTTCCCCCTTCCCAGACCCCTAGTTCTCTCAGGACTGCCAGCTCCTATGACGGATTTTGCTGTTACTGCTTGGGGATTTGCTTTGGTCAAATGTACAAATGTTCCCAAGGGACAATTAAGAATGTGTTTAGTGGGGGAGGGAAGTGGGTTTTCTTTTTTTTTCCTGGGGAGCTGCCCTTCCCTGCTCCTTCTTCTCCCTAGGCTAAGTGGTTTATGGATCTCAACAATTATTTATTTAGCCTCTGAGGAGGGCAACAGAGCAGAGCTGCCACCTCAAAGGGGTGACAGTTGACATTCAACTCCCAAACCCAAGCCTTGAAGCTGCATCAGCAAACCAACTGTGGGCCTTGGGCCCTTTCTGGCCAGCTCAGCTACCAGGGAGTTGATCCAAGACCAACACCCTGTTCCCTGCCTCTTTCTCCAGTCCTGAGAACTGAGAGTGCTGTGGGAGAAAGTAAGAGGGTCCCCTCCCCATGACAGCACACAGAACTGTCCCCCTCAGGGTCACTGAGACAGGGTCATCTGTCTGCCCTCCCACACACTTGACATTGCATGCTCTCTACTTTTTTTATCCTCCTCTGTCCCTGGAGGCCTCAATCTTGCCAGGTGCACTGCTCTTTTCTGTGCTTCTGCATCTCTCCACCTGTGCATGAGTGGGTTTGTTTCTAGAAGCTTCTTTCCATCCTTGCCGTGGCCTTCCCTTCCGAAGCTTTCCCTCCTACCTACCCAAGGCTGCTTCCCAGCCCATTCAAAACTTCGCCTGCTCTATTAGGGGCTGCAGGACACATCCCAGGCCCCGGGAAGACTAAGTCATGACTGAGAGGAAGGGGTGCAGGGGCTGGGCTCCTGGGGAAACAGCAGGGAAGGGGGAACTTCTCTGCCCACATCCAACAGAGGGGCAGTGGGTGGCTTCTAGTCTCTGAGGTTGATGAAAGACTTCCATGTGTACGTGGACAGTTCCTGGTCATCTGTAAGATGAGGAGATCTTAATGAATGCAAATATGGAGAGGCTGGTGAGGCAGCCATAACTATTGAATCCAGCCCCCCCAAAAGGGGAGGGGGGCTTAGAGCTGCCAGGTCCAGAAAAAATCGAAATCTCAGTCCCAAACATGTTTAGTTTTGGGGGTCTCTCCCCCACATCTTTGCTATCTCTCCAGATATGGGCAGTGACCACTACCATTAGGTAAGGGGAGAGAGTCAATTAGTGAGAGGATTAATTACTCTGAGGCATGAGCCCCGTTTGTCTTCCTTACCGGGTGTGAGTGTGTGTTCAGGCGGAGGAACACGGGCACGCACCCAAATACACATTGTTGTCACGCCGTCTTAGACGTTTTATTTATTTGTTGGATTCCTGCCCAGAGCCGCTCACACGCTTTTCCACGGGCGCTGAGTCGCCCACCAAACATGCCGTCTCCTTTTCTCCCGCCTACAAACGCGACTGTCACACACGCGCGCACCTTCCAGTCCCGCCAGATGTCCCCCCAGCGCCTGCAGGGTGCCCCGCTGTGCGTGTCTCCCTGCCGGCTCTTACACTGCTGGGTGTCTTTCTGGGTCTCTTCTGTTTCTCCTCCTCTACTCTTCCACGCATTTCCCCCAATGCGTCTTCCCTCCTTTCAGCCCTGCTTACTTTTCCGCATTCCTTTTTTCCCCACTGGTTTTCTGTCCTTATTCCCTTTCCCTGTCCCTCTCCCCTCACTTCCCTCTCTCTCTGTCTCTCCTGCCTCTTCCACTCACCCTCTCCTTTCTGCGTTTACCCACACCGCTCTCTGCTCAGCGGCACTGCGGCGCTGCCTTGCATCTGAGACCGCCGCGCTTGACCTTCCCCCCTTTCCAAGCTCAGGGTCCACCCCCGCCCCCAGTCCCCGTGGGAAGCCAGCCTTGTTTACCCAGACGCTGTGCACACCGTGAAGCCCCAGCCGGATGCTGCCCTTTCCCGGCCTCGAAGTCTCCCACCCCCTCCCATCCCCAACTTGGAAACTACTGCTGGAGCAAAGTACACAGCGGTGCAACGTGACAAGCCCCCACCCCAAATTTCTCACCTTCCACAGTGCACTGGCCCAGGGATCACAGGTCATCCCCCCCCTAACTTGGGTTTCTTTCGGGGGGGGGGGGAAGAGGGTAAGACTGATTCCCCCACCCAGTGTGATTCAGGGGAGACAGTGATATTAACCGTAAAGTGGTGCACACAAGTAGGTCATTTCCAGGAGTGAGTGATGGAGTGAGATTACGGCAATCTGAATCAGGAGCAAAAGCAAGAGGGAAAGGAGAGAGGAAGATGCAGGATCAGATCCAAGGGCCCAGGACCAAAGTTTACTGCGTCGCATCTGCTGCGTCTGTCTACAGAGTCTGTGGGGAGTTTGTGTGGCCTATCGGACCCCTCCAGAAGACCCGCTCGCTCCCTCCTCCGTCTCCCTGCACCCACGAGCCTGGCTGCCCCCGGTGCCTGAAGCCCCGCATTGTTAACCGCCTAGAGTCCGCTCTGCCGAAAGCGCCTTCTTCCACAGCCTCACCGTGCTTTTCTCGGGGTGGCGGGCTGCATAGGAGCCCGCTGGGCGAGGAGAGGAGCCGCCAGGGGCGGTTGCCGCTCTCGCATCTACAGCAGCTGAAGGTGCCGGGCCAGCTCTGGTCCTTGGGCCACTCGAGCCACTGGGCAACGTGAGGGAGAAAGCAATCTGGGGCCGGGAACCACGGAGGTCACGGGAGGAAATCGGATGCAGGAGAGGGCGCCATCAATCCCCCTGAACAGCAGGGCATCTGGGGAGGGCTAGCAGAATCCCTCCGCCCCCAGTTCACCAGCAGGGTGCTGCTTCTCAGGACCCTCAGGGCGATTCTTAGAAAGGAAATTTCGTATTGTATAAACCATTTCCTGGCCCCTCTGGGGCCTTTTCCAAGAGCGCCTGGGGATGAGGCGGAGAGGATTCCGTGGCCACTGAGTGCAGACTCTACTGCGAAATTGACCCTCACAACATCCCGCCTAGAGCTTACTCGCCCTAGGGGAAGTGTGTGTAGTTGTGGGTCTGTGCTGCTTGGAGCTCCTTCCATAGGAAAGCTCGGTGTACTTCAGGACTGGCAGTAAAGTGTGGCGCTGAGGATGAGAAGGAAAGATTGGTGCTCTTCGCCCAGCAGCCATTGGTTTAAAGACAGAGCTGAGAGCTGAAGGTGCTGAAGAGGTGGCTAATTTGGAAAGCTGCGTCAGTTTTCTCTCCATGACTGTGCAACCAAATACATTTTAAAATAAAAGCTCAATGGAAACGGAAAAAAAAAAAAAACATTAACAGAGTGTGCTGTCGCAGTGGAGGCGTTAAATCTGGACTTTAAACCTACAATCGAGCCAAGAGGCACGCCTAGAGCTGCGCTCCAGGACTCCCTTGTAGACGCTGGGGTTGGTCCCCGCAGACGGGTTTACTGAACCATCTGGACACAGGGACAAGCAGAGACTGATGCCCCAGAGCCTGCGTCCCGTTCTCGTCTTCAATTCCCCTACCGCGTGGGTCTGCCCGCAGGGAGGGGACCTCTTTCCACCATGTCGAGATCACAGCACCCCCAAACGGGTGGAGCAGCCCCCTCCTGTCCACCGGAAAGAAGGCAGCGGGCCTTGGGTTCAGGAAGGGCCGGCAGCCGGGTCCAGCTGTCGCCCGGTAGGTCCCCGACAACTGCCCTCCACCCTCGCGGCCCCTCTGCTTTGCATGAGAAGGAGCCCAGCTGGGACGGGGGCGGGGGTTGAGCCACTCGGGACTCCGACGGCTTTAGATTCCAGAAAGGGGCGGTTGGGTCGAGGGCGCTAGCGGCGAGAACCAGGACAGCTGGGGGCGGAGGGGGGGCATGGGGTCCACTTGAGTGGACCAGCCCCTCCGCGCCGGTCTCACCCAGCGCAGGGGGCTCGGGAGGCACCTCGGGCTCCGGGAGGTGGAGATGGGGTCCCCCGAGCCAAGCAGTTCCTAGCGCCTCCGCGGGAGCTGGAGTACTGGCTAGGGTTGGGCTCGTTCGTCAGAGCTTCCGGTCGGCAGGAGGAGCGCAAAAACCTAGTCGGATCTCGCGAAGCCGGCTGCTGGGTTGGAGAACCATCCTCCCCATCTTACTCCTGACCTGAGCCCTCAGAGAGGCCCACGGAGGGGGCTGATGAGAGAGAGAGAGAGAGATAACTAGCCTCAACACTCCGCCCGCCCCGCAGCGGGGACCCGCAGCCCAGGTGTTTTTGGAGAGGGTGCGGAGAAGATGTTAGAGGCCCCGCACCCAGAGGTCAGGATGGGCGGAGCGCCAAAGAAGCGCACGCGGGACCTCGGCTTTGGCTTCCAAAGAAAAGGTGATGCGGGAGGCAAGGTGGAAGCTGCTGGCGGCCTCGGGGTTGCAGGGTGGTTCCGGCAGAAGCCTGAAGGCAGGAAGGGGGCGTTGGCAGAGCCCTAAAACTCCACTTCCGCCGAGCGTAAACCAAATTTTCTGTATCCGCTTCCCGGTTCGTCCGAAGAGGGTATTCCGTTTGCAGAGAGCTGGATCCCCCGCCGGCTCAGGTTCATCGCAATTACGTTTCAGCGCGCGTTTTCCCCAACTTAGTCGCGGGCCCTTGTATGGGATGTCTGAGTCCCGCACCATGAGTGGGATCGGAAGGCCAGTTCCAAAATACCAGCTAGACCTGGCTAGCCACCCAACCTTATTTTCTTCCACACTAAGGTTGAATTCGCCTTCTTAGCACACACTCCCCCCCAACCAAAAAAAAAAAAAAAAATGAGGAGCAAAACAAGACTGCCCTCCCTGCCACCTTCAGACCTCAAGAGAAATCCCGGTTTAGCACAGAAATGGTGCTATCAAAACGGAATTTGGTATTTGAATGGCTTTAATCCAGGAAACCAGAGTAACTCTTGGAGACGAGGGTTCTCAGGACCCGGACCTGAACTCCGCGTTTGGAATAATCTGTCTCCAGGCAGTGGTCCCGACGTTATATTCGGGACTAGGGAGGTAAGAGCTCCCTGAGGAGAGAACTACAAGGGGGTATGGTCTGCGGTTTGTCTCCGGAAGGTGTTGACAGCCCGGAACCTGGAACAGGGGAGGAGGAGAAGCCAGCCCACTCAGCCCGTGCGCTGCACACTCGAATCCATTGCAGCCTTTCTGTGGGGCCCCAGACGTCCCTGCTCCCCACGGCCACTACCACCACCCGCCAGCCGCCACTGATGCCCTGCGGTTTCCCGCCTAGTCGTTTGTTTTTGTATGTAAAAGGTGTCTCCGGATCACAGTTTTCTCACAACTTCTCGCCTGGGTTGCAACTCCTCACCCGTGGCGCTTCCCCACCCACTCCTTTTCCCCCTCCCCGGTGCCGCGCCTCCGGTCTCCCCCGCCCCCACCAGGAAAGCGCCGGAATCAACTTTCCAAGACGGCGCTGCGGGAACAGACACCTAGGTCTCCCGGAGACCGAGACCCTGTGGACTTTGGATGGACTGGGGGAGGAGAAACGGAGGAACCAGAGGAGGAAGATCCTGTGGCCCTCCCTCCCCCAGTCCCGCTAAAACGCGCGCTGTGCTCGGGACAAACTTCTAGGCCAAGAAAGCACGAAGAAGGGAAAACAAAAACAAAAACCAACACCCGCTGAATTGCATAGTCAAACAGTTCACCAGGGCTCCCGGACCCAGCTGCACCCCAAGCTTCAACAAGGCTCCACCTTGGATTAATCCCACCTTCCAACAGTACTCTGCCCTCCGCCTGCGCCTTACTGCCGCGCGCTCTCAGTCCTTCCCATCGAAACCCAGGCCTTACCGGAGCAGGAGGGGCTCGGGCACCTCGCTGCCCGCCGCCCGCACCGCGCCGGGCGGCGGATGCGGCCGCCACTGATCCTCTAAACGCGGTCTCCCGGCACTCTCCCCGGCCGGGGGATGCAGAATGGTTTACAGAGGGACCGCGAGCCGCTGATTGGTCGCAGGCTGCGGTGACGTCGGCGGGCGCTGCATTAAGGCGAGGGGGCTTCCAGAGCTCAGCCAACAGCCAGGAGCAGTGACCGAGCCGCTGGAGCTGGGGAGAGACGCGCCAGGGCGGCGGACTGGGCCAGGAGACCAGGGACAGAGGGACGCTTGTCCGGGGACAGCCAGCAACGAACTGCGGCCTGGGCGGCGACAGCAGCGACCCTTGCTGAGCTGTTCCAGCCGCACAGAACTGTAGCTGCTGCACCAGGACGTTTTTTCAAAGCTCTCCAAGCTACTCCCCCTCCCCCCGACTCCTCCCGCTGCAAAAGAAAAAAAAAAAAAAAGGAAGGAAAGAGGCTAGAAAGGAAACCCAGATTTGCCACCACAGCGACAAAAGGGGGAAAAGGAAAAGAAAGTCCAGCGACTGTGGGGTTGGACGCAGGCCCCCGGAGCGCGGGCCGAGCGATGCGGGGCTGCGCGCCCAGGCGGCCGAGAGTTGTGACTGGAGCCACGATGAACGGCCAGGCGCGGTGAGGAGCCAGACCGTTTCACCTCCCCGAAGGAGTCCGGGAACAGGGAGGGCCGTTCTGAAAACACGGAGGCCGCCAGGCAGGCCACGGGCCGAGGTGACGGGGCTGGGGCGGTGGGGAGCGAGCAAGCGCACCTGGCTGTGTCCGCCTGGAGTTGTCCCTCTGCGTTCACGATTGACACAAACACTTCTCCAAACGGGGGAAATTTAAGCAGCAACAACAATCAACAACAAGATCTTCCTCCTGCCTTCCCCTCCCTCCCTCCCTCCCTACTCCCTTGGCCTACCCCCTCCCCCTTCCCCAGGCCCACGGCCGGCGCCCTGCGCGTCGGGACCCGCTGCGAGATGCCGGCAGTGTAGGATCCAGAGCTTCTCCACTGGTTCTGTTCTTTTCTTAAAAAAAAAAAAAAAGAAAAGAAAAGAAAAAAGAAAGAAAGAAAAAAAAAAAGAGGAGGGGAAATCCCGGTCGGTGGCAGGCAGCCTGGCACACACACACACCCGCCCTCACACCCCGACAAAAGCAGATGCACTTTGACTTCTGACAGCTCTACCTCAAGCCCAAGAGAACTCCACGACGCTTTCCCTGCAACCCGAGCTCGCCGTGTCCTCCTCTTCCTTCTCCGACTCCGACTCCGTTTTATTTATTTGGGTTTCCGTCGCCAATCTCGGTGACCTTCACTCCTCCGTGGGCTCTGGGCAGAAGAGTTGCGTTCTCCTGCCCGAGACTCTTGGCCCCAGGAGCTGCGGCGGCGCTGCTGTGTCCCGGGGCCCTGGGACTCCCAGGCTGCACAGTCCACCGAGGTGCCCTCTGCTCCCCATCAGCCTCATTTTCACCCCCTTTTGATTTCCTTGTGCGGGTTTTGGCTTGCACCCCCAGTGTGTCTCCTCTTTTTGGAGGGGCTGGGGAGCTCTTGCTGAGGTCTTCAGGAGTCATCCCCTAGGCTCTACCTGCTCTTCTCCGGGCCTTACCCGACCAAACCAAAGACCATGGTGCACTGTGCCGGCTGCAAAAGGCCCATCCTGGACCGTTTCCTCTTGAACGTGCTGGACAGGGCCTGGCACGTTAAGTGCGTCCAGTGTTGTGAATGTAAATGCAACCTGACCGAGAAGTGCTTCTCCCGGGAAGGCAAGCTCTACTGCAAGAACGACTTTTTCCGGTGAGTACTTCCCTGGCGCGCCTCTGCTGCTCCCACCCCGTGGGTCCTTCCCGGCCAGCTTGGGATCAGAGGTCAGCGTGGCCGAAGCATCCGTGGTAGGAGCAGCGTTGGAGAGGGCAGCCAAGTCCCATGGCACCCGCCTCTTAGCCAGCTGGCGCGCAGGGCGCAGGGGACGCGGCCCAGCTTGCGTCTTGGAAATTGTGGGTCCCGGCTTAGCTGCACGTGCCTGGGGAGAAAGGGTGTGAGTCCGCTTGATCCCAGAAGCCCAGAAGCCCCTCCAAGCTTAGAAGGAAGCAGCACAGCCCCAGGACGTTGCAACCCCAAGCTCTGTCTTTACCGGGCTAGATCCATGCCAGTGCCTTTTCCTCTCCAAAAGGTCTTGGCGGGAACCGCGGAGGCTTTTGCTTTGGAGTGTTTTGAGTCCCTCGCTTTGGCGGCGAAAGGGAAAAACTCTGCCCTAACGCCTATGGTGCACATTCCAGGGTGTTCTTGAAACCCCGACTGGCCTCCAAGCGCCGGCCTGGGCACAGTGAACCACGCCTGTGAAATGCCCCAGGACTCCAGCCTCCGGGAAGACCTTTTCCCACCGCTTCCCGGCTGCTGGGTTGGCAGGAGTATCTGCCTCCGCCCAACGCGAACCTCGGCTTTGTGGCGCAGGCTCCGCTAGGAGCTCTCCCAGGCACTGCCCGCCATCCCCTTGCCCCACCTCCTTGCCGAAAACGGGAAAAACCCAGGCCTGGCTCATCTGAGCCGGGAGACTTCTCCAGACGCCCTTCCTTCGTTTAGCATTTTAATGTATTCTCTTGAACGCACTATCTTGCCTCGAAATCCACACAAACACGAAAGTCAACCGAGAAGAAACGGGAGCAAATGCGAATTTTAATTCCTCTGTACTGGTTTGAAACCTCCCAGTTTACTCGGTTGACTTGCTCTCTGCTCTCCTCTGAGTTTTGGTGACCGATCAAACTGGGAGTGGGAGTGAGGGTGCGAAACAATCCGGGTCGCTTTGCTCAGAGGCCCAGGAAGCGTGTCTCTGATTGCGGGGAACCATGGAGAAAAGCGCTGTGAGGCTAGTATCGCCGGGAGGAAGCGCGGGCTGAGCGTCTGAACCTCGGCCGGCTGCTCCTGTTGTCCCCAGTACTGGCTGGAGCCGAACCCGAGAACAGCGAACGGTGCCAGCTGCCAGCGGGCCCCAGAGGCCTGGCTCCCGTAAAGCGCAGCCCGGCATCTAGAGCCCCGCGGTGGCCAACCTGCCCGGCTTTGGGCTTGAACGTGGCGGCGGCCCAGCTGCAGCCGGAGGCGCGCTCCGCGGCTGTTTCTTTACCCGCGTGGGGACTGGACCTTGCCAACCCTCAGCCTATGCGCGGGTCCTTTTGCGGTGAAAGGTGACGCTAGGAGAGAAAAGCGGCGCTCGGGACGCTTTAACATGGAGCTGATTAGATTTTGACTCTTTTCCGAATCAAACAGGAAAATAAGTGCCTCCCTCCCCCTTCCAGTCACCACCTTACCGTCTTCCCAAGGCGCTCTTTTCCTCTGGGACAACCCCAGCATGAGGCTGGGGGTGGGGGCAGCTCAGGCCCTTGCTCTCTCATTCTAACCATGTGTATCTCCTGGCTGACTTTTCACTGGTGGCCCGCACCCTGTCCTGCCTTCTTGACGGTTCCATCCGCTGTCTCTCTTCGTTTTCCCCCTTCCATCTCTTCCTCCACTTTCTTTTTCTCTCCTCTGTCCTCTTTTTCCTGGCCTCTGTTCTCCCCTTGCCCCTCACCAACTGGTTCTCTCCCATCCCGCAGATGTTTCGGTACCAAATGCGCTGGCTGCGCGCAGGGCATCTCCCCTAGCGACCTGGTGCGGAGAGCACGGAGCAAAGTGTTTCACCTAAACTGCTTCACCTGCATGATGTGTAACAAGCAACTCTCCACTGGCGAGGAGCTCTACATCATCGATGAGAATAAATTTGTCTGCAAAGAGGATTACCTAAGCAACAGCAGTGTCACCAAAGAGAACAGCCTACACTCGGGTGAGGCCCCAATTCCCAGCTCGTTAGGGGCGGGCGGGTCCTGGGGGAAGAAGGCCCCGTGAAGCCCCTGCTCACCTGTCCCTTCCCTCTCCTCAGCCACCACGGGCAGTGACCCCAGTTTGTCTCCAGACTCCCAAGACCCATCACAGGATGATGCCAAGGACTCGGAGAGTGCCAATGTATCGGACAAGGAAGGGGGCAGCAATGAGAATGACGACCAGAACCTGGGCGCCAAACGACGGGGGCCGCGCACAACCATCAAGGCGAAGCAACTGGAAACTCTGAAGGCGGCCTTTGCTGCTACTCCCAAGCCCACGCGCCACATCCGGGAGCAGCTGGCTCAGGAGACTGGCCTCAATATGCGTGTCATCCAGGTCAGGGCGTGGGCATGCCACTCAGTCCCACCCCGCATCCAGACCGACATGGCTCCTCTAGGCAGGCACCCAGGCCTAGCTGGGGAAACCCAGCCCCAAGGAGGGGAGTGAGTCCTGGGAGGCTGGAGGGGGGAGGACTGGAAAGGCCCAGACACATCCCTACCCTGGTGTCCTGTGCTGTGCTGCCCCATTGTGGAGGGCATCTGGAAATCCCTAGGCTCCCTCCATTTCCCAGTTTGTAGCTGGTGATGGTCTTGGCAGAGGGGGAGGGATGGGGAGCTCGGCCGAAGCTGGAGGAGGGGACATCATTGGACGCCACTAGGGAGTTGGGACCCTTTCTTCTGCAACACTCACCTTGTTTGGAAGGAGCCCAGAGGTCTCTGAGCATGCCAGAATTAATCAGTTCCACGGACTTCTCCACAACATAGATCTCCCTCTGTGTCCCCCACCTACTTTGTGGGTCTCTTACTTCAGTTAGACAAGCCCCAGAGCAGAGAGACAGACATCTTCTCCAGAGAGAGATGGGGCATCCTGGTTTGAAAGGGAAGAGGCCTAGGCTGGAGTCAGCTCAGGCTCTGGCAGTCTAGAGTGGAATACGGAGGCGAGGTAGACATCTGGGCATCTGTGCCATTGTGTTGTGAGGACTTCAGGCTGCATGTGATTTGGGCCCCGGGATCCAGCGGCCCCCAGTGAGGTGTGTGGTTCACCTGCGGAGGCTCTGGAAGGATGTGCTGGGTGTGCCTGGAGGCTGAGTGTGCCAGGGAACACATATGCAGGCTGCCTTCCAGGGGAGGCCTTGTAGCCCCTGGGAGGCTGTGCCAACCTGCAGTGAATGGAGGGTTGCATGTCTGTGTCCTTGTCAGTGAGAGGCTGTGGACAAGTATATTTTGCACTGGGAGATTTGCATGGCTGTGAAAAGGAGATTGTGGGTTTTGGTGTCACTGTCATTGGTAGACTGAGTGTCAACAGGAGACTGTTTAGTTCTCTGTCACGATCATGCGGGGGAGGGAGCTGCCAGGGACCGTGAATGGGAAGCTGTGTGTGTCCAACACTATTTGGGGAGGTTGTCTATGTGTGTAGAGCCCCCAGGAGCTGAAACTGTGACAGTGTGACTGTTGGAAACAACTCCAACTGCCTCACGTAGGGCAGGGAGGCTTGCCCAGGTCCCCAGTCGGGAATCCCGTGTATCATTGGCTCTGGGGCCGTCTTGCGCGGCCCACTCAGAGACATAACCTCCCCCCCACTACACACACACACACAGACACAACACAACGCAACGCAACACAACACAACCCAACACAACACACAACACGCACACACTTGGGAGACATGAGTCTTGCTAGCGGTTGGAGGGGTTCGGGACGATCAGCCGCGCACCCGAAGTTGGGGGGAGGGGAGGGTCTCCGGGGGCCTCACCTCGCCCCGTGTGTGCTTCAGGTCTGGTTCCAGAACAGACGTTCCAAGGAAAGGAGGATGAAGCAGCTGAGCGCGCTGGGCGCCCGGCGCCACGCCTTCTTCCGCAGCCCGCGCCGGATGCGGCCGCTGGTGGACCGCCTGGAGCCAGGCGAGCTCATCCCCAACGGGCCCTTCTCCTTCTACGGAGGTGAGTGTGCTGCCGAGTGGCAGGGCGCGGCCAGCCGGGGTTGGCTTCGTTGGAAGCGGGTGGCAGCAAGGGAGGCGCTCCCGGTTTTCTTTAGAGAAGTGCCGAGCGGGGGAGAGATGGAGAAGGCTGGGGAGTAAATCAAGGGTCGGTAGTCGGCACCGAGTGCTGAATTCCTGACCGTGAAGGACGCGGGTGGGCTGGTAGGGAGCAGCTCCAATGTTTGCACCAGGCCTCCTCCCTGCTGCCAGCCCAGCAGGGGAGCCCCCCAACAGCGAGTTCCCCCTATTGCCTTTATCGTCCTTCCTCCTCCGCCCTGACATCCTCTTCCCTGCCGCTCCGCAGATTACCAGAGCGAGTACTATGGGCCCGGGGGCAACTACGACTTCTTCCCGCAAGGCCCCCCGTCCTCGCAGGCTCAGACACCAGTGGACCTGCCCTTCGTGCCATCGTCCGGGCCCTCCGGGACACCCCTGGGCGGCCTGGAGCACCCGCTGCCCGGACACCACCCGTCGAGCGAGGCGCAACGGTTCACTGACATCCTGGCGCATCCCCCAGGGGACTCGCCCAGTCCAGAGCCCAGCCTGCCGGGGCCTCTACACTCAATGTCGGCTGAGGTCTTCGGGCCCAGCCCACCCTTCTCATCGCTGTCGGTCAACGGCGGGGCGAGCTATGGGAACCACCTGTCTCACCCCCCCGAAATGAACGAGGCGGCCGTGTGGTAGCGGGATCTCGCACAGTCCGCGGAGTTCGTGGTTGTACAGAAATGAACCTTTATTTAAGAAAAATAGAAAAAGAAGAAAAAAAAAACATAAAAAGCAAGTCACCCTCCCCCCCCCACACACACACACTTCCCTCAGCCTCGGGGACCATTTTCTGTCTGGGGAGTCCGGATGGGAAAGGGGGACAAGAAACAGGATCCAAATCCGCCTGGAGGCAGAACTGGGATCCATGCGCTGGATGGCGAGGTGGAGAACTGGGGCTCCCGAAGGGAAATGCAGACCTCTCCCCATCTTCCACCTGGACCCGGATGTGGGGACAGACGCCCCAAGTGTGCACGCCCGTCTGGAGGGCGGCACAGGAACACCCAAGGAGGCCGCGGGGACGCACAGCCAGTGGTGACGCCGGGAGCCGCAGGGAGACAGACAGAGAGGCACAGCCGGTTGAGGGAGGTGGAGCAGCCCGGGGCACTCCCGGGCCAGCCCGGAGGGTTCTGGCTCCGGGAAAATATCTCACTAGTGTTGTCTCAGTGTTCAGGAACAGCGACAACAAACTCTTATAGCTTCAGAAACGCCGACCTGCTGTGCATCAGGTGGGACTATATATATATATTTTTTGTCTATCTGGGTTTTTGGTTTTTTGTTTTTGCCCAAATAGCAAAATTCTAAATGTAAAGCCCTCAGTATCAACTCTTCTACCTTCGCAAAGCTCTACACACACACAGATACACACAGACACCCTGGATAGGATGGTCTCCAGCCAGACCTCTCAGTAAAATGACTTGAACATCAACTGTACAAGAAAGTATTCTACCTTCACACATACAAAAAAAAAAAAAAAGTTAAAAAAAAAAGACTATTGAACTAAAAACAGTCAACTGTTTACGTATAATGTTAAATTCAGGAGTTCAGTGTTTTATTAATATATCCTGTTTTGAAACCTCTTGTTCAAAAACAAAATGTTTTGAGCAATCAACCAAAATTGTTCATTTTCTTTTCCTGTAGATGTTCTGACAGATTTGCAGGGCTCGCAGCTCACTGTGCTAGTATGTAAAAAGGTGTTGTTTACACAAGGCAAAGAGAAAACATGATATTCAGACACTTGCCAAATAGAATAATTATAGCACAAATACTGTAAAGGTGCCTAGCACCACAACCTGAGAAAGTGTTAAAAAAAAAAGTGTTACAAGGTTTAAAAAAACATCTTTGCTAATTTTTAGTCCTGTTGAACATTCATGGAATTGTTAATATGACTTATATAGACCCACACAGGTTTTATTTTTGTGTCTTTAAAATAAAAGTCCAAAATATTTAAATTTTATGGTCAAATATGCAGTCAACAGCTGCTACTTTTTTCTTTATATATTAAATTTCTCATATGTCTTTTATTGTTCTGATAAACCTAAGCTTGTGTGACCTCCAGTGCATATTAGACCATTCACTGTATGAAAGAAAACATGTTGAATAAATTTGTGAGTTTTTAATAAAAATAGAAAATCTGATGTTTAGATAATTGGTGTGTTATTTGATGTTTTAACTAGTAGAGGGGAGGCTGGTGGGGAACTGAATGGCCCCTCAGAAGCCAGGAGGAAGAGAGGCAGGCCTCGGATATCTTTTTACCCTGGCTGTGGCTGAATCCCCTTGCTAATGCCAGCCTTGCTTTTCTCCGTGGCTTTCTACTGTTATTAACTACGGATTTGCATTCTGTGGCTTTAACTGATATAGTTGAAGAGATATTTGCTGATAAGTTAATATCGAATTTGAAATAGAAATCAAATCCAGGGCTAAAAATGAGTGTTCCCAGTATGATTAGGCATGAGATCCCATGCACTCTCTCGATCCCTCATTCCGCACATGTGAAGGTGGGACTTGTGAAAGTCAGTTACCTGTAAATATATATAGTTAGAGGTGGTCCTTTTCAGTTTCAATTCACTTCCCATAGATAATCCTGCTCTTTAATTTGACGGTTTAAAAGATAATGTAAAATAGATGTACAGTACAGCTAGAAATTAAATACTTTAATCCCTTTCAGAGAACTGACAGTGACGGTGATGGAGTTGTTTTACAGTGTTTGTTACATCTGAAGTTTCCTAAAGGAAAAACTTGTGCCTGGCACAAGATACATACTACCTTTCTCTGAAAGATGAGCAAAAAATAACCAATATAGAAATCAAATTTCATCTGGGAGCTGCCAATAGGTTCTGAAAAGTACTTCAATCCCTCCCAAGCCTTCATTAAACATGGAAGGAATTTAAATATTTATCTACTATGGAATACGTGTGTGTTTAATATAAGATGCTATTAGAGTACCAGAATTTCTAGATTTCAGTCTGGATTATTTATTTCGTTTTAAAAATTGAAGGTTTTACATTAAATGGTATGTGATTTCCATTGTCGTTTTCATATTTTGTTAAGACACAACCAAGTGTATCTTTCCTGCAGGGAAGGCTCTAAAATGAGCAATATTTCACCGCATCCATATGATGGTTTGTCTAATGGGGAGGACTATCAGGAAGGAACCTGACAGTGTTCTTTCAGAAATCCAAATTTATGAAATAGAGAGAATTTTGAAATTCCTAGCTTCTGCATGCAGCACAATTCTTGACCTGCTTTTATGCAATCCCTGATCAGCTGTTTTTGCCCTTTTAGCATGTATATACATTAAATCACAGCCAACTTATTCATTATAGCCACCCCCTTTAAAGACATTCATTTAACTGAACGTATGCGCACGGGAAGCTGCATTTTCCTATCAGGGCTGCTGAATTATTTAGCAGCTTTATTGTGGAATCCGGTACTTGTTAAGAAGCGTTTTGAGTTGGGCGCTCAGTGTGGACTCCTTTCCTCTCTCTGACTCCGTGACAGCGTAACAGTCTTTAACAGTCTTTCCCTCTTGGGTCTGTAGAGTGAACCCAAAGAAATACCTGGACAGGTGGCAAAGCTGAGCAGTCGGATTGGGAGCCGCCTGAGAGGAGGAGGTCTAGAAATATCAGGGACTATTCTCCTTCCTAACAGAGCAGCGCTGCCCACCTCCAGCCCTAAGGTGCAGAGAAGTGCGGCACCATGGGCAGGCGGGCTGGCTGTCTGGGGGAGCTCCCAGGAGAAGCTCAAGGGCCACAGGGAGCACAAACTGTCCCCTCCCTCCGAGAAGGGCAGTCTCCTCTCCAGCTGGGCTTGGCAGTTAGCTTTCTCCCTGCGGCCATCTTAAAGCTGCCACCTCCTGCCTCTGCCATCTGCCCTCAGGGTTCCAGCCTGCCCTGGGCTAGGGAGTTGAAGCTCACCCACCCAATTTCCCCAGGCTGGAGGAGACTGAGGGCTGCTTTAGGTCTAGACAAGGTCAGAGAGAACAAGCATGGAGAGCCAAGACAGGCATTGGCAGTGACCTGGGACATGGGGATTGATGCATCTGAGAAGAGAGGCAGGCAAGAACCTGGGTTCCCTAAACTCCTGAAACACCAGGTCATAGGACAAGTTGATTGGGACAGTGGTGGGGGTGAGGGGTAATCTAATGTCACTCCTGCCCATCAGCTATTCCTACATCTGTCTCTCACTTTGCAGCCCATAGGTAGCAGGCAGTGAACTGCGAACCAGGAGACCCTCTGACCAGCTCTGGAGAGGACTGTTTTTTTGGAGAATGCTCCCATTTATTCCCATCCCTCTGGTCATCAAATCTGCTTAAGTTTCTGGTAGGAAGTAGAGTCTTTGAAATATCTTCTCTTGTAGTCCACCCTCCATCTCCAGACCCTTTCCCAACAGGAAACCCCTCCTTCAACACACTAGAATGCAAGCAGGGAGGGCCTCATAGAGAGAGCATTTAGGAGGGTGCTTCCCTGCCCTGTGCCTCAACTTCTCTCAGCTGCATATTAAGTCTTAGAATTCTTTCCTCTTGCCTCCCCCCCAACCCTCAGTATGGGGTAAGAAAGCAGGAGGAGCATTTTGGGGGCCCTGGAATGTGTGTGACTGGAGTAGAGTAGCCTTGATTCCTTCCTTCAAAGGCTTCCCAAGTCAGTGGGGACCAGGATAGAGAAGGGAGAGTAGGTAGGCAGAACTTGGGCATTTTCTGCCCAGAATCATCCACCGGTGTCCGGTTTACGAGTTGGTTTAGAAGTGGTCTCTGAACTATCTTGCCTCCCTTTCCATTTTCTTCCTTTTCTTTACCCTGAAGGCAAGGATTCTAAGTACCATTGTTCAAAATAGGAAGGGAAGAGGATTGGGGGAGGTAGTTTCCTAAATGCGGATAGAAACATTTTGTCCTTTGAAGCCCAAGGCGATGGCTCCTGTTGCAGCCTGAGGGGCCTTCTTTGCTCTGGGGGCTCCAGAGTGCAGGCACCATACTGCAATAACAGGGGATGTGTTAACAAAAACAAACAAACAAAGCTGTTTTCTAGCCTGAATTCTCTTGCTGCTGGCAAAAAAGCAGTTTTCTTTTGCCTTAGTCTCCTGTTTAGGGTGCTTCTGTCCTAGCACCCCTCTCTCCCTTTCATGTTCGAGGGGGTCTCCCCTATGATGGGTTCTCCTTCCCCTCTGCAGCCACCTAAGAAGGGGACATGAAACAAGCCTCACTAAAGTGATTGGCCTTTCATTGCTCTTGACCCTGAGGGCATATTAAAACTGTGAAAGTCAGGGACCCTCACTTCTCTTAAGTTCTGCAGGAAACCCTGGTAAGCTGAGGGTTCCTAGGCTGTTCAGCTGTGGGATCCAACTGGCCTGGAAACCTTAACACTATTTTCTGCACTCTTTTGATGCTCTGTTTATGGGGTTCTAGGTTACTACAGGTGACCTCAAACAGATATTGGAAGGAGAGACCACTTTGAACTCACCCTTATCATCCCCTTATTGCTGTTTGTGTTTACAAGTTTGTCTGCCCCCCTGGGCTGATCACTTTCAGGAGAGAATTTAACTTACTCATCTTTGTATCTCATCTAGCAGTGCCTGCCACACAGCAGGCAGTTAGGGAATGCTTCATGAAGGAAAGAGAATATAAAGGGATTGTATCTTTCCGTGTGGCTGGGTGTAATTAAACTGATCCTATTAAGTCTTTATATTCTGAGTCTCCCTGTGCCCCTCTAATGGTAGACATTGAGGTTTTCTGCATTTGTGCACCAGTTTCAAGTGTCTGAGTATGCCTTCACCTTTGAAGAGATATCAGTAATGAGTGTATGAAGTAATCACCACCACCTCCTTTTCCTGAAGACAAGGCTACTTGGAGAAACCACAGAATTGATCTTTATTTATGAACAGTTGGAGCGACTTCTAATTATTCCTATTAATAACGACACCAACAGTCTGCCGCACAGTTACACATGTACATCCCTGACGTAGGATTCTTAAATCCTGATCACCACGGGGTCACAGGTATGTGCCCGGCCCCCGACTCCTCCAACTCCTTAAATGCCAAACCTGTTTTGGTCCCAGTCTCTGTGTGCCCCAAAGCGCACCTGAGGCTGGAGAAGCTTATAGTTTACTCCCTTCTCTTTTTCAAATCAGCCACCATAGGCCACGGCCACCCCACACTTTATTTCTAATCGAATCTCAGACAAATCTTGAAGCATATTTTATGCAAGGGGACAAGGGCCGCGCGCACTGCAACGTCTGTTCAGCGCCAAAGGAGGCCACGTGCCCTCGCGCGCTCCCGGACCTCCTCACACACCCCCTCCACGCACGCGCACGCGCGCCGGGACCGCGATAGTCCCTACGGCCTTCCGCGCGCTTCCGCCTTCTTCCTAGCAACGCCCGTAGTGACACGCAGGCCCCGCCCCCTCCCGCGCGCCTCCCGGAAGTGGCCGGCCCCGAGCGAGAGCGGGGTTCTGCGCGGTCCCTGGCTGTTCTGGGCGCTAGTCTCCCGGCAACAGGGCCCGGCGGGGAGAAAGCGTCCAGGCCGGGGCCGCACACTGACGAGCGCCGCGCGGAGCGAGACCTGGTGACGATGGCGGGGCCGCTGGCGCTGCAGCTGGAACAGTTGTTGAACCCGCGCCCGCGCGAGGCGGATCCTGAGGCGGACCCAGAGGAGGGTGAGGCCTGACTGGGAAAAAGGCCACGTGCGGAGCTGTGGGTCCGGCCCAGGGCAGACCCGGGCGGCGCGAGCGGGGCCGGCAGCTAGGCCTCGCCGCTTGGCCTACTCGGCTCGCCCTGGCGCAGAGGAAAACAGCCTCCCGGGAGGGTTGCCCCGGGCTCGGGCTTCTTTCTGAACCGCTCGCTAGACTTGGTGCTGGGGAGGACGGAGCATCCCGGCGACTCAGGCTTCAAGGGCTGTTGGAGGCTTTAGGGTCTGGTAGATGGCTGTAAGTTATCTTTCAGCGTGCCCTTACTGGTATTGAGTTAGACATGAGAAGGGCGTCTCAGCTGTTTTTTAAGTCGGTCTTCCCCTAAGAACTTAACTTGGAGATTGAAGGAAGAAGTGGGATTCCGTGGTGCTGCTTAAGCCTCCTTAGGCCTCAAGACACTTGCTCAGGGGCTGACAAATGAGACTCTGTAAGCTGGTGTTCAAGGTCTAGTTGGGAGTAATCCTGCTTTAGACCTGAATCAGAGAAGTGTGAGGAAGAAAGAATAAGGAAGGATAAATGTGAGTGCTGGACCGTGTCTTGGGAATATCAGTTGAAGAAGCTGAGCCGGGGGCCGGGCACATACCCGTGACCCCGTGGTGATCAGGATTTAATATATATATATATCTACCCCAGGATAAGCAAACTCCCTTAGGGATGGGATGGAGTGAGGAGAGATGGTTGACTTATCATATTTGAGCGACTGTCACAAATGGAAGAGGAATTAGGTTCGTTTTTATGATCCAAGGCATAGAAATATTTCCTACTAGTTAGTGCAGAGGTCAGCTTTCTGTTCAGGAACAGCAGTAAGGTAGTGGTCTTATCTTGAGAGGTAATGAGTTTCCTGCTCCTGGAAGTTGGTTGGGATTTTGTAGAGTATGAGTTAAAAGGGTTGGATAGGGTTACCATTAAAGTTCCTTCTAACCTGGAGATTCTGATTACTTTCCCCTTCCTCTACAGCCACTGCTGCCCGAGTGATTGACAGGTTTGATGAAGGGGAAGATGGGGAAAGTGATTTCCTGGTGGTGGGTAGCATTAGAAAACTGGCATCAGCCTCCCTCTTGGACACAGACGAAAGGTATTCTGGCAGGGCTACTTCTAGAAAAGCTTGGAAGAAGAACCATTGGGAGCAGACTCTGCCAGATTCATCTGGTGAGTAGACATTTGCATAGTACTTCCTATTTCTTCCCTACTTTTTTAAGGTTAAAGTTGTGGTTTTTTATGGGTTTGGCTTTTTTTTTTTTTTCCTTTCGATGATCTCTGCAAGACTAGCCTGTGTGCCCCCACTTACTGTCCCAGGAGACACCATGATTTTCGCAGCACAAAGGACCTTAAGAGGTACTTAATTTCAGGTCATAAGCTAAGTTCAGAGCTATTAAGTTTCTGTAATCCTTATGTTTAGCCTAATGGTTCACCCTAAAATGGAGAGAAAGGCAATGTATATTGGATATTGGAGAGGGCTATGTGTTGAAAAAGAATTGCATCTGATGGACATGCTGCTCATGGATTTTGACCCCTTTCCTTTGGTTTTTCAAGTCTTGCATTGGGTCGCTGTATAATAATAATTTGTGAAGCTCATTTTTTGCCATTGTAAAAATAGCATAATCCTTCCCTCTTCCCCACAAGAGCCTGAGGAGGATGTGAGGACACGAGCTTATAGTTTTAAAACATTGTAAATTTCTCAATGGAAATAAGGGAGGGGCTGGATATGGTGATTACTGAGTGCATGCCATCTTTTTTTTTTCCTTTAGAGAGGTGCCATGTTGAGAATCTATAGATAAGTATAAAAGAAACCTTCATGGAGGTCTTGATACCCCTGATTTGGCCCTTGGTATAGTTCTGGGGGCTCCTGATAAGCTTATTTCACATTCTTTGTCTAGAGAGTGATAAAGGGCCCAATCGTGAGACAAATGTTATATTTATTGGCCTTTCACCATACGTCAGGCATTAAGCTCTTTAAGTGCTTAGAGACTGGAACACAGTAAGTCTTCAAAGGATGTTGTTACTGTCATCATTACGTGTATCATTTCATTTGGTACTCCAGTAGTTTATGAAGTTGGTAGCATTTATCCCCATTTTACAGGTAAGGAAATTAACGGACAGGTTGGTTATGTAACTTGCTCAAGATCGTACAGCTAGTAAGCAGAAGAACCAGGATTCAAATAAGGCAGTCTGACTCCAAGATCTATACTCTTAACTACTATTCTATGAATATACCTTAATCTGAGAAATGGCACACATTTAAAGAACTTAAATGATTAATTTCTGCTTACTATTTTTGCACTTCGTTTTTTTTTTTTTTTTCATATTTTGACAGCCCTCTGTATGTCTTGAGTTTATATATAGTTCTTTAAAGCAATACTGAGGACCTATCACATAAGCTGTTACTTATTTTTATTTATTTTTAAATGTTTTTAAAATTTTTTCAAAGATTTTATTTATTTATTTGACAGAGAGAGACAGTGAAAGAGGGAAAACAAGCAGGGGGTAGCTGAAGAGGGAAAAGCAAACTCCCCAGTGAACAGGGAGCCTGATGTGGGGTTTGATCCCAGGACGCTAGGATCATGACCTAAGCTGAAGGCGGACACTTAACGACTGAGTCACCTAGGCGCCCTTTTGCTTATGTTTAATCAATAAAATTATAATGTCTCCTTCACATGAAGCCAGTTCCTCACCCTTTCAGGAGAGTTAGATGGATCCTTTTCCATATACTGTGTACCAGTGACACTCTAATGATAATAATGATATGAATGTTGGTATGCATATCTACCACTCCCACCAGGCTGTGAACCCCTCCCCACAGGTATTACATTCTACATTTTACATCTATTACATTCTGTCATTTCTTAGCTTTTTATCTATACCTGGCTCATAGTAGGTGCTTAATTTTAATTTTAAATTTAATTTTAAATCCTTTGCACCACACTTAAAATTTCTCCCTTCTCTGGGTTATCAAAACTTTGTCAAGTCTTATCTGTGTTACAGTTTCCCACTAGAGCCTTTCATTAGGGTGAGACCCATGTTTTGTTCATCTTTGTTCTCTCTTTAGCATTTTAGAGGTAGTAGATGTATAATAAATATTTGAGTTGAATTGAGTACAATAATAAACTTCATTTTTGATGGATGCTGTAGTCCTTTATTTGAAGTGAAAGATATGGCCTAGTGTTTGTCTCAAAGTGACATCCATCTTTTTTGCTGCTTCTTTTGTTTAGACCAGGAGATACCTGATGAGGAAGAGTCTGGAGATGGAGATGCAGAGGGGCTGGGTCTGGAGGGATCCGATGAGGATGCCATGAGTGCTGCTGAGGAAGAAGAGTGTGACGATGACAGGGACAGTAGTCTGGCCTGGAAGAAGAGCCAAAACCGCACTGGGAAAACACCGGGTTTTAGTGTCCAGAGCATCAGTGACTTTGAAAAGTTCACCCAGGGAATGGATGACCTTGGTAGCAGTGAGGAGGAGGAAGATGAAGAGGAGGAGGAGAGTGGCATGGAAGAAGGGGATGGGGAGGAAGACTCTGCGGGTGAGAGTGAGGAAGACAGAGCTGAAGACAGGAATAGTGAAGACGACGGTGTCGTGATGACGTTCTCTGGCGTCAGAGTTTCTGAGGAAGTGGAGAAAGGAAGAGCTGTGAAGAACCAGATAGGTTTGTACATGGTTTTGCTGTCAGCCTATTTTTCAAAGTGTCTGCATTTGATTTCTGTTTGTTTGTTTTGGCTGTTCCCTCAATCCTGTGTCCTTCCAATTAATTTGTGAAATGCCTCACCTACCTAGAGGCCTAAAGCCCCATGCTTTTGTGCTTAGCCAGTCATTTCTGCACTGAGCTGCTTAGCTGGTTCTGTCCTAGTACTTTGGCAGCTGTGGGATATTGAAGAGAAAACAGTTTTCTTTTCTCATTGGACTTCAGCATTCCCTGTCTTGTATAGCAAATATTGGCTTCCAAGATAGTGAATTTATTTCTCCTAATGGCGAGTATTTTCATGGTAAGAAGCTGTGATAAAGCTGTGCTTTGTAGAGACTGGTGTGATTTCCTATCCCCCCCAAGTCCCCAACCCAAGAAGATTTTGTAACAGGAATGAAATTCTTTTTTCCATTCTCAGCACTGTGGGACCAGCTCTTGGAAGGAAGGATCAAGCTACAAAAAGCTCTGTTGACCACCAATCAGCTTCCTCAACCAGATGTTTTCCCTATTTTCAAGGACAAAGGTGGCCCAGAATTTGCCAGCGCACTAAAAAATAGTAAGAATACTTATGCCACTTGGGGATACTTAGAACCACTGGGATACATTGATATACATTGTATTTGTAGCACCACAGAGTTGAAGAAGAGAAGATTTGATTTTAGTGATAATGTGGTACAGCATAGTTTTTACCTTTAAAAAAAAAAACAACCCAGCAATATAATTCTTATCAAATGAGGACAACTTTGATTGAAATTGGTTGGGTACTTGAGTCATGTCTATTCCACTTTTCTTTCTTTTCTTTTTTAAAAAAATTTTATATATGTACTTATTTGAGAGAGAGAGAATGGGGGGGGGAGGAGCAAAGGAAGAGGGACAAGCAGACTTCCTGCTGTGCATGGAGTCCAATGTCAACCTGACTCCAGGAGGCTGACATCATGACCTGAGCGGAAGTCAAGAGTCAGACGCTCAACTGACTGAGCCATCCAGGTGCTTCTGTTCCACTTTTCTCTTATCTGCCTTCACTTTCCTCCTCCCCTTTCCTTTGGCTTTCTGAGTTACTTCTTTAACGCTCAGAGAATTCTTATTTGCAACCCTGCTGGTATAGAACAAAAGAGAAAGAATAGAGAATGGTTGATCCCTGTTCATTTTGGTAGTATGCTTACAAGATGCTTTTGGGGGTTTCTAGAAAACATGTTAGACGTTCTTATTTATATCTCTCTTTGGGTTGCAGAGAGGGAGGGAAGGTGATGACTGCAGAGGGAGGAAAAAGTTTTGGGAGAGAATTGCTGAGCTATAAAGCCCAAGAATTGTAGAAGAGGGATTTAGAAATTGCTTGGTTTGCAGTCCCCTTATTTTACAAATGAGAAAACCAGGGCCCAGAGAGAATGAGTTACCCAAAGTTCTAGAGCTCACTCATGCACAGCAGACCAAGCTCCAGCTTTCCTGCCTTACTGTTGAGAAGTCTTTCTTCCGTACCACCTAGCCCTCTGTGGGCTGTGGGCTGTGTGTCCAAGGGCACCAAAGGTTGGGGGCAGAGAGAGATTTGGGCTTAGTGCACTGTGGTTAGAATTGCTATTCCTTATTTGCATGGTGAAACCTAAGTGTTTTCATTTGTTCTTTAAAAACTTTTTTTTTTTTTTCAAAGATTTTATGTATTTGAGAGAGAGAGAGAGAGCGTGCACAAGTGGCGGGGGGGGGGGCGGGGGGGGGGGGGGAAGCCTAGGGGGGGGGCAGGGGAACAGCAGAGGTAGAGGCAGAAGCAAACTCCTTGCTGAGCAGAGAGCCTGATGCAGGGTTCAAGCTCAGGACTCTGGGATCATGACCTGAGCGGAAGGCAGACGCATAACCAAATGAGCCACCCACGTGCCCCAAAACTTGTTTTTATTGTATTGTGGAGTTAGAATTGGAAGGAACCTGAGGAGGCCGTCTGCCTCCAGGTAGAATCACCTCAAACTCCAAAGTGAATATGTAGGATTTCTTGGGTAGGGGATTCTGCAAACCTTTCTTGTGGGAAAATACCTGCTTTTTTTTTTTTTTTTTTTTTTTAATAAATATGGACTCTCTGCCACACATGGGGTTTGGACTCACAGTCCAGAGATCAGGAGTCACGTGCCCTACCGACTCAGCCAGCCAGGTGCCCCAGAATACCTGCTTTAATTAGGAATTGCTTCCTACGGTCCAGCCTGTAGATTTTATGTCCTGCTGTACTTGAAGTCAGGAGCCCTGCAGATATTGTGAGGGTAGATCTTTTATATCCCCTCCATTAGTTTTTCTCCCTTCTTCCCTTAAATAAATGATGTTTGGCAGTTTTCAAAATTTTTGAGATTTTTGGAGCACTTAACTGCTATTTCCTTCCTTCTTTCTTCCCTCCCTTCCTTCCTTTTTTTCTTTTTTACTTTCTTTCTTTTTTAAGTAAATTCTTTGCCCAACTAGGGGCTCAAACTCACAACACCAAGATCAAGAGTTGCATGCTCTACTGACTGACTGAGCCAGGCATCCCATTTGTCTGCTATTTTTAATGCCCTGATACCCTAATTCTTGGTATGCTTCAGAGTGAGACCTAGACTGCTCTAGGTTAAATGTCTGAAGTATTTCATGAGGAGACCTTTCCCATCTTGTTATTACTCTTCTTCTCTTCTTGCTTGATACTTTCCTTTCCTTTTTTTTGATTCATCTTAAAATACTGCCTTTTTTTTTTTTTTTTGATTCATCTTAAAATACTACTTTTTAAAGGATTAGTCCATGTCAGGTTGACACATTCTTGGGTACAAGTTTCTTTCTTTTTTTTTTTTTTTAAAGATTTTATTTATTTATTTGACAGAGATTACAAGTAGGCAGAGAGGCAGAGAGAGAGAGAGGAGGAAGCAGGCTCCCTGCTGAGCAGAGAGCCCAATGTGGGGCTCGATCCCAGGACTCTGAGATCATGACCTGAGCCGAAGGCAGAGACTTTAACCCACTGAGCCACCCAGGCGCCCGTTGGGTACAAGTTTCTTTAGCTACTTTAGTATTATTTACTTTTTTTGCAACTGTACTGATCTTCTTATTCTGTGTTTTATTTTTTTGTACTTAACCAATTCTCTCTTTGTCTCACTGGTAAACTCCAGTTACTGTGACAGAAGTCTGTTACTGTCTGACAGGGTGGGTTGTGGTGGAGGAGGGAGAAGAAAAGCATGGTTGTTTAGTGTCACATATTCTAAGATGGGAGAGTGGAGAGTATTCTAATAAGTAGCATTTCTGCGCACCTAAAGGGTGGTTAATTTTTTTTCTTTAAATATTTCTTTTTAAAGATTTATTTATGTATTTGAGAGAGAAAGCATGGGGTGGAGGGCAGAGGGAGAGGGAAAGAGGGTGGGTTCCAAGCAGACTCTGCGCTGAACGCAAAGCCGAGTCTCGCAACCCTGAGATCATGACCTGAGCAGAAACCAAAAGTTGAACACTAACCGACTGCACCATCCAGGCATCCCTAATGTTTTATTTAAGTCATCTCTGCACCCAGCCAGGGGCTCAGAACTCATAATCCCAAGATCAGGAGTTGTATGCTCTACCAACTGAATCAGCCAGCAGTCCAGAGTGGTTATTTTTTGTTTGTTTTCTATCTTCTTATGACAGTATGACAATATGTTGTATACCTCCCTGTGTTGGTAAACAGTTTAAGAAAAACTGGGCTGCATTACTCAGGATATACCATTTATACTGTGTTACATGGCTGGTGTGGAACCCAGCCTGAATTTGTACTGACCCCAGAACACATGCTGGAACTTACCGTCTTTGATTAAATCTCTTGTCAGTTTGCTGGGTCTTTGTTTTGTTTTGTTTTAAAGATTTTATTTATTTATTTGAGAGAGAGAGAGAGAGAACATAAGAGGGGAGACGGTCAGAGGGAGAAGCAGACTCCCTATGGAGCTGGGAGCTCGATGCGGGACTCGATCCTAGGACTTCGGGATCATGACCTGAGCTGAAGGCAGTCACTTGACCAACTGAGCCACCCAGGTGCTCCCCACCCCCCCCTTTTTTTTTTAAGATTTTATTTATTTATTTGACAGGGAGAGAACATAAGCAAGGGGAGTGGCAGGCAGAGGGAGGGGGAGAGGGAGAAGCAGGCTCCCTGCTGGATAGAGAACCCAATAGGGCTGATCCCAGGACCCTGGGATCATGACCTGAGCTGAAGGCAGACGCCCAACCAAATGAGCCACTCAGGCACCCCAGTCTGCTGGGTCTTAAAGGAGTTAAAGTTAGACCACCTGGCTTTAGATTCTATCTCAGTAGTAGATTTACTTATGTGACCCTGGGCAGGTTACTTAACTTCAGAGCAAGAAGGCGATAGTATGGTTGTGAGGATTGAAGGACAACTGTCAGTGTAAAGCATTAGCACAGTGTCTGGCACATGGCACCCCACAGATGTTAGGCATGGGTATTTTTCTGTTGATAGAGGCATTTGGTAATGATCAGCCATGTGAGTGGTGGCCATCAGTGTAATGACCATCACCGCCACTGTCTTCAATGTTTTTTGACTTTTTATTAGTATTCAGATTTCCTGTATAACTTGAATTAAGCATTCGTTCTAGAAAGTGTAGTATTACATTCTTCTTTAATGCTTATAATTTAGCTTTTGTGTTATAACTATGAAAAGATGACCAGAGATTTCCTTGCCACCAAAGCCAGCTTCTACCTCCTTGAAGCATTCAGTCTTTCCTTGAAATATTTGCCTTTGGTTTTGTTGACACTAGAAATGCTGTTTGGGTTCTTGTGCCTCTCTGATTTCTTCTGGTTTGGGACTCCTTTTATCCTCTCAACGTCTGTTTCCTTTCTTGTGGGATCCTGTTCTAGGTTTGTGTTTTCTTGATCTATTCTCTCCTTGTCACTGCTGTTTACTCTCATAGTCTTAAAATAGCCTCTAAAGAGGCAGAATTTAACCACAGTACACTGATGAGCAGTATGCCATTCTAATGTCAGCACCCTAAACTCTCTTTTTGAGAAACTACGTAGGCATCTTCTTGCTTCCCCAGCACACGTGCACTGAGTCCTCAGTCGCCTTGGTGTTACATGTTGGTAATTATAACTCTTGAAGTGTTAAGTAGTTTCAAAGACATTTTTTGATATTTTAGTAGTTGCTTAAGTAGTAAGTCATAAAGTAACCTTAGCAAAATTAGGGGATTTTTCTGTGCCAAAGGCATTTGGCTTACCTTTTCCTCTCTGTTTTTCTTTTTTTTTTTTTGAAGTTCTATGGGCCTAGGAGGCCGATCTTTTATGTTGGTGGCAGTAGTGTATAAGGAAGAAGGGAAGTTACTTCAGAAAACCGGAGCATGAGTTATATAAAAATTGTCATGTTGGACTATATCAAACATATATAAAAGCGTGGAGAATTGTGCAGTGAACCCACGTACCTTTACCAGTGAAGCAGTCATCAGCTCCTGGCCAGTCTTATTTCATCTGTGTTTATACTAGCTCTCTCTCTACTTCTGGATTAGTTTGAAGCACACAGTAGAGATTCTGTCATTTTATCAGTAAGTCAGCATGTATCTCTAAAAGGGTTTTTTAGGGCCACCTGGGTGGTTAAGTGTCTGCCTTCGGCTCAGGTCATGATCCCAGGGTACTTGGATCGAGCGGGAAGCCTGCTTCTCCCTCTCCTACTCCCTCTGCTTGTGTTCCCTCTCTTGCTGTGTTTCTCTCTGTCAAATAATAAATAAAATCTTTTAAAAAGGGGGGGGTTAAAATCACAATACTGGGGCACCTGGGTGACTTATTCG
>NW_022631495.1:0-64386 GCF_010015895.1 Lontra canadensis
TTTCTGTTAATGCACCCATCATATCCTGAGAAATTTTTTTTTTTTTTTGCTTTGAACCAGGAGTATTTGTTTGCAAAATGGCTTCCTATATCAGTGTAGTATAATGATGGCCCATCTTATATAGCCCATCTCCAAATGGCTTGAGATCCAGTTTTAGCTTTAGGAAAATAAAGAACTTCAGGACAAGCCCCTTGGATGCAGAAAAGGACCTTTTGAAATCACATCCCCAGATATTTGCCCACTACTGGGAGATTGGTTAGTGTAGAGTAGAAGCAGCTGGAAGCACTCCATGTTGACCTAACTTCATGAATGACAGGCTGAGTGCCTATAGCCTAGTGGTCAGAGTATGTCGGGGAAGCCAGCATTTATCAGTGGCCTGTTCTTCCAGAAACTGGCATAGGTGGTGTTTTTCTTTTTTTTTCTTTTAAAGATTTTATTTATTTATATGACAGACAGAGATCACAAGTAGACAGAGAGGCAGGCAGAGAGAGAGAAGGGGAAGCAGGCTCCCCGCTAAGCAGAGAGCCCGATGTGGGGCTCAATCCCAGGACCCCAGGATCATGACCTGAGCTGAAGGCTTTAACCCACTGAGCCACCCAGGCGTCCCGGGGGTGTTTTTCAGAATACAAGGCTGTCTTGCTCTTCTTGGTCCTTGAAGAGAAGAAATTATTCTATAATT
Source organism: Lontra canadensis (assembly GCF_010015895.1). Lineage (NCBI taxonomy): Eukaryota > Metazoa > Chordata > Mammalia > Carnivora > Mustelidae > Lontra > Lontra canadensis. The sequence goes on from NW_022631495.1 coordinate 680, forward strand.
ACTCAAGAGGAAGACCCAAGCTAGAGATGAGGAAGGTGTTACCTATCTCCAGGGTGTAACATAGGATCCTGGACACTCAATGATGATGCATGGAATGCAATGAGCTACTGTATATCATCATTCTAAGATACATTATTTCTCACATTTTCATATTTCTAAAATTAAGATGCATCTTAACATTTGTCTGAATTTTCTATATTGTTGGTATTATCCATGCTGGGTTCAACTGCTGTTAAAAATGCTTTTAAAAGTGAGAAACAAAATTTATTTTGTTATATAAATAATAAATACAAATATTATTTTCTCATACACCCAAAGGCATGAAAATAGAAAAGTAATGTGTAGGAACAAAGGCATTTGTCATTGGAGAATTTGTCATTGTATTTTCCTACAAAGCAATATCCAAGTGCCTTACAGAACTTAAGAAAGGAAGTAAACCATGAGCCGATGACCCTGTTACATTTTTGTTACTGAGATACATTGAAGGATTGCCTATCACACGCTGTATTAATTTCCTCTGGCTGCTGTAACAATGACCACAAACTTGGTTGGCACAACAGAAACTTATTCATCCTTAGTTGGTGGCCAGAATCTTAACATCAGTTTCACTGGCTTGAAATCAAGGTGGGTATGGCCCTGCTTCCTCTGGAAATTCTGGAAGGGAATCCATTCCTTGCCTCTTCCAGCCTCTGGTGACTACATCACTCTGATCTCTACCTCTGTCTTTATATCACCTTATCCTCTTCCCTGTATCAAATCTCCCTCTCCCATTCTCTTAAAAGGACACTGGTAATGGCATTAGGGCCCACATAAATAATCAAGGATAATCTCTCAATCTCAGTATCCTTAACTTAATACATCTGCAAAGACCCTATTCCAAATAACATAACATCTACAGTTTTCAGGGATTAGAATTTGAGATCTTTGGGACCACCATTCAGCCCACTACACATACCAAGCAATACAACCAGAGTCAGAAAACAAAAAAACAGACTTCTAAGAATAAGTAAATGTTGGTGTGATTAATTAATAGTGATATTTTCTTTATGCTTCCTTCTGACTAAATAAAAAAATCATTAAAACTTGCAGAACTGGTATCAGTGGCTTGGAAGAATATCTCAGTGACAACAAAGAACTCTTATAAGGAATGTTCATAATGGCCCAGGGAACACACCTAGATAGCAAATGTCTGGATATTGGCCATGCGATGTGGGAAGTGATTCAGAAGGGCTAGACTCTGAACATGAAGAAGTTTTAGGATAAATTTAATATAACAGATTAATTATAAAAATGGTTCCAAATCTCCACTCTTCCCTGATCCACACTCTATACAATGTGACTTTGCAGCTTCTCCCATCAAGAGATAGAATCTATTTCCTCATCCTTCTGATCTATGATGTCCTGTGACTGGCCTTAGCCAATAGAACACAGCTGAAGGATGTTATCTAGATCCAAGAGGCCTTGTTTCTGTTTTCTCTAGTCATCATGAGAGCAAGTACAAACTGGCCTACTGGGTGATGAGAGACATGTGGTTCGGCCCCTCTCATCACTCCAGCCAATAAAATAGCCCGCCTGCCACCAGACCCGTGAGTGAGGCCATCCCTAACCAGCTAGCTCTCAGATAAATTGCCAACCAACCACAGACAAATGAGCAAGTTCAGTGAGCCCAGCAGGGCCCTGACCAGACCAGCAGAACTGCCCAATTGACCTGCAGACTCTGAACAATAATAAATGTTTATTATTTTAAGCCATTAGGTTCTAGTATGGTTTATTATATGGTTAAAAACTAACACATCATGGGTAGAAAATCACCAGATTTTAATGACAGAATAAATAAATATTTTGGAATGAATTAGATTCTGAATGTAAAACATATTTTTAGAATATTTTAATGAATTTATTTTGTTTATAATTTCTTTTTTGTATTCCTTATGGTGACATAGGATAAAAATATATTCACTAAGAAGTCTGAGAGATCTTTAAATAAGTATAAAATAAAAATTTGAATTGAAAAAAGCATCATGTCATGATTTTATTGGAGGTATTCCTTTTTTTAGGGTTATAACCATCCTTAATTTCTTTTATCTATGTTTAAGGAAGAAGCCCATTTCAGCTTAAATACAATAATTCTATGCTTAGCTTTCTGCCACTTCTTCACTATATAACTTCAGGTGATATGATCCCCTCTCAGAGTATCAGTTGTCCTATATGAGAAGTGAGGATGATAATACCTCCTGGTTAGGGTTATTCTGAAGATAAAATATGATATGCATACGAATGTGCTCTGTGTAATGCAAATGGATGAAAACATTAAAAAAAGCTGAATCTATGCTAATTAGCATATTTCTAAATATGCTCAATAGTAACATTTTATTGGCTGAAGAGTGATGGTGATTTTTTCAATAAAATTTTTCTATTCCATAATGTAGATCATTTGGTTATGTGACTATATCTTTTCTTGCTGTGGTTATCCCCACTCTTTCCCACAATGTAGATATAATGAGATCTGTGAACATGACCTTTTCCTCATCACATGTTGCTCACTGTTGGTATAACAGAATAAAACCAGGTGGCCCATATGCAGACATCCCAGCCCTGACTGCTTTAGATTACATTTGTAGCAAGGAGATTTGAGATTCTTGTCTCACCTAGAGCCTCCCTCTCAAAAAATCTGCCTCAGTCAATAGCCAACCTATCCATCCATCCCCAGCCAACCACAGTTGATGGGACAAGAGGCATACAACTGATCTGGAGAATTTAATTAGAGCTTCTTAGAACAACTCTGTAGTGGTCCTGGTCTTGAGAATTCAAATTAAGACATGCTGAGATTAAAATTTTGGAGAGTGGAGTCTAACTGAATATACACATAGAACTGGTACCACAGTCAGTAACCTAACAGATCAACCACATATGAAATAGAAAGTTCCGGAAGAGTAGAAAGCAAGTTAGCACAGAAAATCAGAGGAGAAAATGCAGAACACTGGCAGAAAAAGCAGAGCTAAGGTCCCAGAGAGAAAGAGAGGGTGTTTCACTCCAGACTTTCCGTTTCCCAGTAGATTTTCCTTACTGTTTATTTTATGCCTGGAGATGTCAGCCAGATTCCTTGGACTATCTTTACAATGCCTCATTCCCCTTTTTATTTGAGCCAGTTTGGAGGGATTTTTGTTCCTTATAACCAAATGACCCCTGCTGGTTTGAAAAATTCTGGGTTTAGCGATCTCTTGGATTTCTTTTTAGTTCTTGGTGGGGGAAAAAAGCCTATTGAGGGGAAAAAAAAATGATGGAGGAAGGAGCTATTGAGTGGGTAACAGATGCCTGAAAGTAAGAGACTGGGGAAGCCACAGAAGGTGATAGTATTCACATAAAGTGTGGATAAGAAAAGGGATTCTAATGAGATTCATTAGTGAAAGACCCCAGAAACCAACCAGAACAGTTTAGACCTGAGGACTCCCCAGTGATGGTAAGATTTTTGAAGGGAGACCCACAGTGTTTTGAAAGACACAATACTTAATAAAGACCCCTTTCTGGGCTTCAGTACTCAAAAAAAAAAAAAAATCCATATGTGATGAGAACTCATGTTTTAGGTTAATTCCCCTTTGATAGACTTGATGGTGATTTTTTCATCATAGATTTATTTTTATTATAGAGTAAATTTCATCACCAAATTCTAACATTAAGATTAGGCAATATATCTGAAACAGCCTCTGGTTATAGCAATGCTACAGGAACTTACCCAGCAGACAGAGGCATCTCTAACAAGCTTATTATTATTATTTTTAAAGATTTTACTTATTTATTTGAGACAGAGAGAGAGGGAGGGAACACAGAAGTAGGGTGGAGCAGCAGGCAGAGGCAGAGGGAGAAAGGAGCTTCCTGCTGAGCAAGCACCCCATGTGGGTTAGGTCCCCGGACCTTGGGATCATGACTTGAGCCAAAGGAAGATGCTCAACTGACTGAGCCACCCAGGAGCCCTCTGACAAGCTTACTATTAAGCTTTTGCATTCATTCCTCTTCAAGCACTTGCTATGTGTCTGTCACTGCACCAGGTGCTGGGGGGAAACCAAGGTGAACCAGCCAACGATGTGGTCCCTGCCCTCAGGGAGTTAGAGTAGATAGACACAACTAGATAATAGAGAAATGAAAGAAAGTAAGAATTAGCTATTGCGGGTAAAGTGATAGGTGGTGAAATACAGAACTTCGAGCAGGATCCACTGCAGATAAGAAAGACAAAAGCTGAATGTAACTTGTTTTAAACACTTTTAAGACAACCTGAGCAATGAGATTATCCTAAGAATTTACTATTGTTTCTATAGTTTGGTTATTGTAGACATTGCTGCTATCAGGGGAAATGTATTTGAAGCACTTTTATAATTCAGTGATGAGAAGGAAGGGAGAAGAGAGAAGGAAAACCAATCTTAATTAGTGTCTAACATGTTCCAGGCATTATGTCACCAAAGGAGTCATTATTACAGGTAGAGGAACCAAGGTCTGAATGGTCAAGTATTCAAAAGCTCCTTCCATTACACTATACACTAGATATAGATCTAACTTCATCTGTAAAAGCCAACAGACTACTTCCTTATCACCAACTTGGTTAATTTTAAAATAAGGTCCTGTGAACATTTTATTCTTATAAAGTGTCTTATATTATTTCTACTATTTAAAGCACCTTTTAAGCTAATAATTCTGACCTAAGGGCCCGATAAATTCATAACTAAGAATGTCATCTCTGGGAAGGGAAAAAAGCAGATTTCATCTGAGTTGGGGGGGAGGGGCAGTTGAAACATCTCACGCCCGGATGGTGCCACCCAGTACCATCCTGTCTGTTCGATTTGTGCTTTTCTCAAATACGCACTGAGACGTCAGGGCAAGAGTTGAGTTTCAATTTAAGCACAGCAACAATCTCACAATTTCTTCCGTCGAGCTTCCTTCGCCATAGTCTCAGAGAGTCAATGATTCAAATTCATTCTTGATTCAGTATTCATGGAGGTGTTGGGCACTACGCTGAGTTCTGGGGACAAGGGTGATGATGGCGCTGTGAAGAAGTCTGGTCTCCGCGAAGTTCTAAACGCCAGTTCCCTCCGCCCTTTTCAAGTTTTTCTCCTCCTTCTGCTCAGGGAGGGGATTTTAAGCCTGGTCCCTGGGGTGGAGAATCCTGTGAACCCGCGGGAGGGTGGACCTGCGGAGCGGGCCCAGCCCAGAAGATCAAAGTCAAGTCGACACCAGCCGCCCGCAGGAAGCCAGACGAGCTCTCAATAATGCAGCAGGCAGCACGCGAGCTTCCAGGGACACAGCCAGCATTTGGAGGGAAGGATGCAAAGCTAGCAAAGGAAGTTCGGCAAGCCAACTGCATGGGGAGGGCGCCTTCCCTCCGTGGTTGTGCGGGGTCGTAACCCTAGAACCTTCCGGGGTGGTGTCTGCGCGCCAGGCGGTTCGCACGCGGACCCGGCCGTCTCGGGGGACGGTGCCCAGAAAAGGCCGTGGACCCAGAAGGCTGTGTAGGCTGTGGCTCGGAGCTCGGAGCCTCTCTCCTCCTCCCGCCTACTTCCATCAACGCTTGGGAGTAGAAAAGCCGCCAATGAAAACCTGTCGTTCCTTACTCTGCCTTTGGGCTCGGGTCCCTGACTTGCCCGCCAGCCGCAGTCGAAGCTCACTCTGCGATCACCATCACCCCGGGAGCTCCTCCACCCAAACCTAGGCCGACTTCCCATAGGACTGACGGGGCCCCAGCCCAAAGCCAACACACCCACTCCTACTGGAGTGAAAGGGAAATCTTTGCTGGACCCTCTGCGCAATCGGGGGTTCGCGGGGGGGGGAGGAGGGGGGGCGTGAGTCCCGGTGCCCATTTTTTCCTACCCCTTTTGGGGTCGCAAAGGAACCAACAGCAGAAAGGCCCTAATCCATCCAGGGTTGTAATTCATCTGATGACTGAAATCTGTCTCAAGGGCACGAGATGAGCGCACAACCTTTGATACATGAGGGCCACACAAATCTTTTATTTTCTGAGGGCGAATGATTTGATTTCCAGGCAGGCATTTAAACGTTAATCTGGAACTGGGGTAGGCGATGAAGGCTGATCATGGACTTCCACCAGCCACCTAGGTAATTCTCCTGGCTTAAAAGTCCCCTTGGACAGGATTTCCCACTGATCACCGAATATAACCAGAGGTACCAGATCTCCTTTACCACATCTCTTTTTAGAAGGTCTCCAATTTGGGGGCACCTGGGTGGCTCAGTGGGTTAAAGCCTCTGCCTTCAGCTCAGGTCATGATCCCAGGGTCCTGGGATTGAGCCCCGCATCGGGCTCTCTGCTCAGTGGGGAGCCTGCTTCTCCCTCTCTCTCTGCCTGCCTCTCTGCCTACTTGTGATCTCTGTCTAATAAATAAATAAAATCTTAAAAAAAAAAAAAGAAAGTCTCCAATTTGGCTGCAGAAAAACCTGGTAGAAACACAATGAATTGCTTGTAAGAAGTCATACAAGCAATCAGAGAGAGAGAAAGAGAGAGAGAGAGAAGGGGGACTTCCTGCACTACAGGGCAGTTTTACTATCTGTCTACTCCTCCTGAGGACTCATAGACATGTTTATTTTCCAAGCTTCTACAGTCTGATTTCCTTGTTCTCCTAGATTTTGTTTTGTTTTGTTTTTCCTGAAAGCACCTTCTAAGACAGTTTTCATAAGGAAGAGGCCAGGGGCAGGACACACCCTACCCCTCACCCTCATCTGAGGAGCAGCAGAGGAGGTCCCCGTTCTTTCCCCAACAGCCACTTGCCTCCTTTTCAAATCAAGGCACACCAGGTACCTGGACAGGGCCAGGGTAGGATGGCTGTCCCAGGACTACAGACACTGGAAAGAAGGGCATGGTGGGTGGGGGAGAGCTGGCTGGCCTAAGATAAGGGTCCATGGGGAAGAAGTGTTTAGACTGTAGATGTGTGTATGAAGGTGTTTGGGATGGTCACATTGCCACATTCCTGTGCCTAGTGGTAGCCATTACCCAGTCATTCCCATAGTGTTGCCTGCTCCTTTCAGTGAGCAACCCTGGTATCCCAAGTACACCCCTGCCTTGTGGCCGAGGCCCCTGTTAGCAGGCCTTCCTGAGAGCAAGACCTCAGGGTAGCCCTTCTGTTTACTGATCTTGGGCCCTGTATTTGCTCTCTGAATTCTGGGCTCTAGATTTTCAAGAAGTAGTCACACTGGTAGAAAGCTCTAGACAAATTTGGAGAGCACTGGGGAGAGGTAAAGGCATGTGTGAGAGAGAGAGAAAAATTGTAACCTTCAGCACTGCATCAAAGACAGAAAGGTGTTTTGTTTGGGCAATAGAAAGACTATCACCTGTGCCTTATGAACAGACACCCTTCTAGTTTCCCGTCAGAGACACTTTGAGGTTAGGTCAAGCATGGACAGCTCATCTCTGGCTACTTTGTGAAAGTAACTGATACATGCACTGATCTTTTATAAAGTGATTACATAAATATAATCTCATTTGTGTCCCACTGAGGTTTTGTGAGGAAAAAGCAGAAAAGTACCAGTAAGATTATTCTAGCTTTCATCGCCATTTTCAGAGATGAGAAAACAGAGGATCCAAGCCCTTTCAGGGAGAACCTAGAGTTGGAACCCGGGCTTAACTCACATGTTCCCTATTCATAGCCTCATGCCTCATGCTGAAAGCAAAGGCTTCAAATTATAGGAAGGAGGTATAGGACTTTTAAAAAGTCTGTTTGCAATTTGGGGGTCCCCAGAATTAGCAAGCAGAAATTTCTTCTTTGTGGGCCACCTGAGTAGGGTGCTCAGAATTTTGAGCATTTGGTTTATAAGAACATGAGTGGGAGCTTGGAAATTTTGTTGAACATGAAAAGCAAACAACTGAATCACTCTGGGACTCATTTCTGGATTGGATTCTGAATCTTGGAGCCAGGGACACTGGCCCTGTGGTTGAAGTGACCAAATGCAGGAATTTGGAGAAGGTGGAGGTGGTCAGGGCTTGAATTGTACTCCTAAAAGTCAAGTGGGGGATGGGGGAGTGGTAGGAAAGCCGGACACCAGGAGAGGTCCTCTGATGTGCAAAAGACAGGCAGGCAGGTAAGGAGTGAGCGAAGTTCCCAGCCATAGGAGAGGAGAGATTTGCACTTGATGGTAGCCTTCACTGGCATAGAACCTACCCGGTTCACCTGTCAGGACCAGTGTCACCGGCTCCTTCCCCGAAGGCCAGGGCCAGGCTTCTACCCACTAAGCAGACTAGGGGTTCGTTGTAGGTGCACAGGATGGACCGAGGGAGCTCTTACTCCAGGTACCAAACTGAGCCGAGAAAAAGAGAAAAAAAAAATCGAAAAGAAAGAGCAAATGAAGCGGAAGTTTCAAGGCCTTCTGCGAGGAATAACAGTATAAATAACTGAAGACGTCTTGTAAACACTGCGGTCATAACCCCGAACATTAAACAGCCCCGGTGGCATCTGGCGCATCGGCCGCTGTGGGCTGCTCTGGGGCAGTGAGTGAACGCGGTTCCAGGCTCCTCGGCCTCGCCTCTCTGTTTATCTCAACTTAATCTTCCCCCAACGAGCATGGAAGATGTTTAAATTAAAACCCAGTCCGCCGGAAGTCGTGGCTGGGAGCTGAAGGTGATGGCTAACTGTGACCGATAGGCAGGCATGAACGATGTTAGAAGTAATTCATTAATTACTAAGAAGAAATATATAGTGTCTGTTGTCGCACTTCCTAAAGGTTATGGAATTTACACTTTTCATAGCTCCCATTATTTCTTCACAGTTTGGTACTATGGGTTGCGAAGGTTCATGTCTGCGCCTAGAAAGCTAACAAAAAGTGAAATATATCTCCCTGCTCCTGTCATCAATTATACTGCGAAATACTTGAAAATCGGATTTTCCTTTTGGTATGTTTTCCCCTGGAATCGTGTAACTGTTAGTAACGTTATCCCCCAACCTTTTTTTTGGGTTCACGGTTACATTATTTATAATTGTCTTAAAAGTAACCTGCAAACCTGAGCCCTGAGTTTCTTTCTGAGGTTTCAGTGCAAAATATGAGTTGCACCTTCCCAGTGGAAATTGTGTTTAATCTTTTCCATTTCTAGAAGTTTGGATTGAGGTTCAAACAAATCACTTGTATTATCAGGCTTCCCCATATTCTCCCAGTTTTCTAAGGTATCTATCTCTCTACCTATCTATATTTTGTAAAAATCACACCAATGTCAGGGCATTTAGCAATATAAAGAAAGATTTATTTTCGAAAGTAGCAAAACTTGTTTGAAAAAATATATATATCTTTAAGTGAATTACTTTATAAATGTGACTGTCAAAGTCAGCTATTCTATGATCTACATTTTACAACATATTGTACAAAAGATACACGTTGATAGGCTCTTATTATCTATTTATATATTTATAATTACATATTGCACTTGGACCAGCAAGGCTCGCAGAGTCATTCACGGTAGAAGTTAATAAAGTTAAATAGATGGGAATCTTTGTAAGTACAATTGATCTCCTCAGGTCTGGAAACGAATCTCCTCGTCGCTGTAAAGTGTTCTCGCGGGGGTGGGGGCGGGGGCGGGGGCGGGGGCGGACAGGGAGAGGAGCGTTGCGAGGGGGAAGCACAGACAGAGAGCAGGGAGGGCAGGGGTCACCTTCCCGGGGCCCGCTCCCCCCTGGGAGCGCGCCTTTCCCAGACTCGCACCTCCAGGGTCAAGACGCTGTGGTTCCACATAAGCGGCTCGCGGTCACCACTTCTTTCAGGTCACTCTCGGGTTTCCCGGCCACCATAAAGGGCCACGTCTGCAGGAGAGAAGAGGGTGGAGGAGGTAAGTGGCCTTGGAGGAGGAGTAGGGTGGGTTCCGAGCCTGGGACCAAAGGAGAAGGCGAGTTGGGGGCAGGCAGTTGGAGAGACCCTTTATCGCTGCAATTTGATAGGTGTTCTAGTGCGCCCGTGGCTGAATAATGAAAAAGGGTTGGTGCCGAGCCATAGCTCGGGGTGACAGAGCAAAGGGTTCATCCTAGTTGTAAGAGAAACCGAAAAGAACAAGTCCTTGGAAAGCCCAAAGGTGCTGGGACCGTGGCACAGTCTGGAGGCAGCTGTCCCGGTGAGCCTAAGCAGGGAAGCCGAGAAGGACCTCGTACCAAGTGGACGCCAGGTTCCAGGCGAAGTGCTTTCGGGCCCATCTTCTGAGGCCCTGGCCAGGTTTCCTACCGCTTGCTTTCCTCCCCGCCTATTTTTCTACTGCCAGCTTTCATTTCCTCCTTCACAAACCCGGGCTTTTGAACACACTTCCTAAATTAATCGTTGGTTCTTGGGGGGGGGGGATAATGCTAATAAAATAATATACACTCATATTTTATTTAAGATCATCTTTCTACTAGGCTAAGCGAGCGTTGCCTTTTCTCCTTTCCGAGGTGTTTTAGAATAAAGCTCACTTACGTTTCTTTATTCAAAGACGAACGCAGCAGCAACTGTAAATGAAGTGATTACTTTCATTTTAGTTCCAGATTTCTAAAAGCTATTTACTCATCTTTTTTTTCCGAAAAAGAATAAACTTTTAATTAGAGGGAGAAATAGTTACCAGCGCAAAATGTCGTTTTGGATCCCCTCCCCCCAATTCCTGAAACCAATTCAGTGAGAAGACAATTCAAAGCTTCAAACCTCTCCCACTAGTGCTGGCCGATAAGACGACTTTTAAGAGGAAAACCTCTCATTCTTATCATATATAAACAAAGGTGCTAGTAAGTTGTGGTCCTTGTTTTTCTTTAGAGCCTGGAAGTCTTAAAATTAAATCGAATAAAAAAAGGAATTAACCTACACTTCTTATACAGCAAAATATATTTGAAAGAAAATTCGCCTCAACGAGCATTACTATTTTTTTTTAATTTTAAAAGATAGGCTGAATAGGCATACTTTTTAACATAAAATATATCACGTTTTTAAATCTTCGATGAGAGTGACCTATTTTAATGTTATTTATTATAGTCTAGTATCATTTATTACACTAATATTTGTGAGAATTTACTGATTATGCTGATACTTGTTAGAACTTCTGGGAATTAAAAATGTTAACCTACCTGTAAGAGAAGAGCCGAATATTTAAGTATTTGGGAACTTACATGACAATTATGCGGGCACGAATTTGTCTGTATCTAATGGTCCTAAATATGCTTGGGAAAGAAGCAGAGTTGGGTGTTTTTAAGTACAAAAAATGAGAAAGAGGAAAAAAAAAACAAGTTCTTCAGCTCAAAGAAGAATAAAGGGATTAATAAAATGCCTTCTGGGCGCGCAGCAGCTGGTGGGTGCTCCCCGTCCCACACCAGCCCTGACGGCGCTGGCGCGGGTTCGGGGATCCCTCCTCTTTGCCAGCTCAATTCACTTGCAAACTCTTAATTGGGCTGCCACGTCAAACACTTGCATAAATCATCCCTGCTCCCGCGGCTTGTAGGGCAGCGAGTGAGGGCCGCGTGGGATCTCCTGCAAAGGTCCCCAGGGGCGCGCTGGGCTGGGGGCGGCAGAGGTGCGCGCACACTCACTGGGCACACCCGGCTGCGGGCGCGCTGGGCGGGGGCATTCGGGTCGCCGCAGCGGCACCCGCGGACTTACCAGGTTGACTGGGTGAATGTAACCGTTCTCGTACTTGTCGTTAGCCAGGATCTGCCTCAAGTGCGCGATGTAGCTGGATGCCAGCCTGAGCGTGTCTAGCTTGGAGAGCTTGGTGTCCGGGGGCACCCAGGGCAGGGTGGTCTTGAGCCTGGAGAAGGCCTTGCTCAGCACCCGCATCCGGGCCCGCTCGCGCGCGTTGGCCGCGTTGCGCTGGACCTGCTTCCCCTCCTGGCTGACGCCGCTCAAGGGGCTCTTCTTGGTGGGCGCCTTCCTCCTCTTGCCCAGGCCTCCGCGGCCTTTCTGGGGAGACCCCGCCTCGCAGTTGGAGCTCTCCTCGGTGCTCTCGTTGGAAATCACAAACTCTTTGCTTGAGTCCATTTTCAGCCCGTCGCAGTCCAGCATCTCCACCTCTTGAAGATCCTCCACATCGCTGAGGGAGCCGGTGGACATGTTTGGGGGAGAGGAGGAGAAAGAGGGGGGAGAGAGAGAGAGAGAGACCGAGCGCGAGAGCAAGCCCCAAACCAGTGGGCCCCTGGGTGTGGAATGTGGAGCAGCCACTTCGTGTTGGGAACTGGAGTTGGGGTCTGGTTGAGTCTCACACCCGTTTCCCCTTCGCAGAGCTGTGAGAAGGAACGAAGAGGGCTTCTGCGGGGAGGAACCCGGCTGTCTTTCCCCACCCCCGGAGTCGTGGCCGCAGAGGAGTGTGAGAGCGCGCTGAGGAATTTGGTGGACACTAGGAATTTATCTGGGGAATAGAGAGGCGGATCCTTGTAGCCCAGGGGAGGGGCCTATTAGGCCCCAGCGGACTCTTAGACCCCTTTCACAACCGGAGGGAAACTCTTAGGCAGAGACCCTGATTTCCAACTTGTAATGTAAATCCTCTCAACTGCAATACGCAAATACCAGTCACCTTCCACTTCAGCCCAGGAGGAGAGCGCCCCACCCACAGCCCCTCTCCTGGGCCATCTCCTAAGGCCCACTCTCCCTCTTAAGAGGTCATAGCTGGTGGTTAGTGAGGATATCAGGAAAATGACCAGATCCTTTTGCTCTTCCTGGGCCTTCCAAACACAAATTTCACAAGCATCTCCCTGTCCTCACTTTCCCGCAGTTAAAGCACCAATTAAAATCCAGACAGCCATCAACTCCCTCCTGCCTGAGACTGTGGCTTTACCAAGGTATCTTATCGTCTGAACTGGGGTAAGTTAACAAAACAAGCGCTTCACTGAATCTTTAGGATGATGCAGGGAAAGGACCCAAATATCCATCTGCACCTGGTCCCTTTAAAGCTATTAAGGAACTGTCTGTGTGTACACAAACATCCTTGAGGCTCGCACACCCACAGCCACACACACAATTTAGTGGGAGTGGGGTCGCGGTGAGAGAGAGTCACGCAAGTGTATGGAAAGCATTTTGTTAATTGGTAATCTTGTCGTGACAAAATTAAAACTTTCCCCTAAATTTCTTTCTGGAAATGCATTTAAGAATGTCTTAAGAATCTTAGCTGCTCTCAGATATTATCTTGCCTGGGATTTGTTTTCTCCCTCCCCCAATGCCTGGGCCTCCTCCTTAGGACCTCTTTGCTACCCGGGTTCCCCATACGAAGTTGATATTGCAGAACACGGAGCATTGTTATCCGTTCAGGAAAGGTTTTTGTTATTGTTGTTGTTTGTTTTGTTTTGTTTTGTTTTTTTTCTTTCCTATCTCTAACTCCAGCCTGGACCCACTTTTTCCTGGAGCATAAGAAAATCTGGAGAGTTAAGTAGAAAAGCAAAGGGAGCCAGAAACCAAGAGCTTGCACAAAATCCGTGAAATAAAATTGGAGAGATGGAACGCATGAATCTTACTGATTCTTCTCCAGGTTTTCTTTCCTTGCAATTAGGCACCAAAGATGAGGGCTGGAGCAAAGTGTAAGAGCACCTTCGGAACTTCTGGCTGGCGGTCTGTACCCCCCTCCTACATTAAGATATCATATCTCTAATCCTGGCTCAGCTGGGAATTCACTAACCTCTAACGTTTTGTTTTGTTAGCAGGGTCTTGTTTGCTTTCCCCCATGCTGTAAACTAAACAGATTGTCAGCAAATCAGTCTTTATTAATGAATTAGTGAGAACCCCTCCCCATAATATCTTTGCCCAGGATCCAAAATTTGTTAATCACCAGTGTAGAGATTTATGAGCTCTCTTATTTTCTGTTGTTTGTGCAGGTGGAGATTTAAATGACCATATCCACCACCAAGATTTATTGTGAGAGTGATTGATGTTATAAACCAGCAACAGGACTCTTCCCACAGCAGGGATGACAGAAATATCAAGTTGAAGTTGCCTTTGTCCTCATGCACAACGGACCCAGTACTACAACACAGAAAAAGTATAATAATTTAATCTGAGATCCAAGACAGCATTAAGAGAACACCCAGCAGGCCTGTTAAACATTTCCCCACTCATTCCCAAACTAGTTTCTTCGATTTTCCCTCCCTTTTCTTGCTCTTAGGAAGACATGGAAGTTATTTTTAGGCTAAAAGAACTATTGTGAAAGTAGACATTGGTCACACTTTGTGAAATATATGTTTGCAGCTACTGAGATATCTGCAAACTAGTCACAATTTATTTATGTATTTATTTAGGCTCCGGAGTGGGATCATAGTTAAGAAAAAGAACTATGGCCTTACCACATACCAAGCTATTAAGCTGTATAGATTTTGTTTCTCTGAGTACTCTTTTTTGGAGGGTCTGGTTGTCTGCGGCACCTCAGTTGGTAGGCTGCTCAGGCTCTTAGAGGGACAGCAACCATCATAGAAATAAGTACTGCTGAACAGATTTCTGCGATTTTTTCAAGGTCTGAAATGTAAGACGAGCAATTTCTGGAAGAGAGCAAAACTAGCTTCATGCCACAAATTGGTTTATGTGCCTAGCAATTATTATTGTTTTTTAGATAAGCAAGAATTAAGTCCACTTATCCTGCAGTGATACATTTAGAGTGGGAAGGGCAACTGGGTTAATAATGATCTTTGGGGTGTCTGTGAACACTCTCTAGGGGATGGTTACCAGTTTGGGATGTGAAGATGTGAAGAAGGCTGTTATTTAGGTATTTGGATGTGAAGTCTGGAAGAAAGTACATTAATATAAATAATACTTTTTTTTCTTTCCTCTTGACATTTTGTGTCTCTCCCTGCTAATAAACACTAAGGGGCAAATGGGTGGGAGAAATGCCTTATTGGATTTTACTAAGAAAACCAGTTAAGCTGTAACTTAAGCTGTGCCAAATTCTCCCCAAATATAAACTATATTCTGTGAGAAGAGAAGCACTTTTGAGAAGCTGTATTAACTCTTTCGATAAAAGAGAAATACTTAGAACATTACTGTTTCAAAACGCCAACTAGAAAGCTTGTGGTTTGAAAACAGGAGGTAGTTACTAAAAGTTCTTGCTTTACTTTTAAGAGAGAGTTTATGCCCCAGAGACATCTGGCCAATTTGCTGTACACTTCTAACGATTTGTTTTGCAAGAAAGACTATCTTTGAAAGATTTCAGGGCTAAGGAAAATCTATCTCCAAAGGTTGTAAAATAAAGATTAGGTGTGGAATGTGTCCTTGAACTTAAATCCTGGTCTATCAAATGATAAATTTTCAGGAAGTTCAAATCTGATTCAGTTGTGCTTGGATGAAATAATTTGCTTCCTTTTTTATGAGAAGGAAAATGTTACAGGCTTCTTTCTGACTTTATATGCCATCACATTCTCTTTCCTGGGGTGGAAAAGGGGGAATTATGTCTTCCAATTAAAAATTTAATTCTTTTCTCATACTCTCCATTTTTTGGCCGGAAAGCACACAGGCTGGCAAATTGGAGAAACTACCAATTCTGGTTTTTTTTTTCCCTTTCTCTTCTAATGAATACCTCCTGAGGTGTTATTCTCTTTACTTGATGGCAACCACCACTTAAAAAATGTCTGGGCTTTCTGTGCAAATCAGTGCCTCTTTCTCCATTTAACAAAATTGTCACTGTATCCTTAGCTGCGACTGATTGAATGTTTTCCATCTCCTGCTCATAAGCTTATTTAAATCTGGTTCTTTTTTTTTTTTTTTTTTTTTTAAGAGCAAGGGCAGGGAGGGGCAGAAGGTAGAGGGAATCTTAAGTAGGCTCCACACCCAGCGCAGAGCCTGACACGGGGCTCCATCTCATGGCCCTGAGATCATGACCTGAGTGGAAATGAAGAGCTGGATCCTTAACCGACTAAGCCACCCAGCTGCCTCCCCTCTTTTAAGTTACATTTTTAACTTAATTTATAAAGTGAGTACTGTCTCTCCTTATGTGTTTCAAATTGTAATGGTGTTGGTCTATCATATTTTAGCAGTTAAAGTGAGTAGAACACTAGTGAGTGAGATTGGTGACTATTTAAGGAGGTCAATATAGCGATACGGGTGTTGTGTTATCTAGGCCTGGAATCAATTATGATCAACAATCAGAAGTCCTCTTCGTGTTCACCTAACCCCTCTGCCCTTTCCACATTTTATTCAATGAATTGTAGCTCCAAACCCACAACACTAAGATTTAAAGCTGGCAAACAAAACCAAACAAAACCAAACAAAACCAACAACAGTAAAGTCCAAAGAAAGTCCAAACGCATCGTGGCTTTTATATCCAAGAAGCAACCTTGTATCTACATGCTCCATAATGTGACTTTGAAAGCAGCCAAGCCCATGTGCTTGAAGGACAGAGTTTACCTTAAGAAACAAGTTGGCTGAAGGAAACTCTGGAAGATAGTGAGAGATACAACTTTCCAAATTCAATTCAATTTCATGTCCTCCCAATCCTAGAGTAATTGTATCAGACCTACTCGATATCGGGAAAAAAGGGAGGAAAACCTGAACAACTCTCTAGTTGGGTACTGGTGAGGAACTCTGCCTCCATTCTTCTATTTTATGTAGCATCTTTCCTTTCTGTTGTCACTATTAAGGAAAGAGCTAATATATAAAGTGAACATCTTAATAGAGATCTGTGCCAGAGACTTGCCCCTTTAACAAGGAAGTTTTAGAAAAGCTTGCTTGAAGATGACTTGTCTGTATCTTAATGTGAAGCCTGAGAGAAAATTCTCCCAAATTCTCCTAAAAAGAATAAATCTTGTGGATTACACGAAAGATACCTGTAAAACACATATATGTTAGACATGTTTATTGGTGGCTATAAAACAGAGATGGGCCAACTTGCTGTCAACCTCCTTCCTGTCAGGTTAGGAGAAGACGTGCACTAGAATTGAAGCCTATTTCTGGTGATTATCTCCTGATCATAACCTTGTGGCAGGTGCTTTTCGGCTGGCGGAGTGAAGAGTCATGGAGTTTAGATCGCAGGACCGGCAACAAAGTCCTGAGACTGTGACTCCTGATCTCAGGAACATGAAATATTTCCAGATGATATACTTAAAAAAAAAAAAATAGAACCCTCAAGTAATAGATGGTCAGAATTGGAAGGGCGGAGGACCAAGGGAGGCCTAACTAGCCAAGATTTCTGTGCAGGTTCACATTAGTCATTTGTGACCAACTTGCCACTTGAACCTATGTCCTGATTTGCCTTCTAATGCTTCTTGCACAAAGCCAGAGTGCTTTGAATTGTTCTTCCTATTTGAATAACGATAAAATATGTGAGAAAACTTATATTCTGTTATCCCCTGTAACAACTGAATCCTGAATTACATAAAATGAGGTAAATTTAAGCTATCCCTGGGCATAATGCCTAGAACCTCATCTAAAGGTGTTTTAGTAATGTAAGTTCCAGAATAGCCTTGTTAAAATCTCATCTCTACCATGAGGGCCTGATGGGTGGCCAAGGGCCACTCATTCAATCTCCTTTTTTACATTTTTTTTTTTCCAACTCCTCTGCTAAAACTCTGGTTCCAGCCATCAAAATCCTTTGCTCAGATGACTATAAAAGTCTCCTAGAGGACCTTTTGTTTCCATTCCTGCCCTTCTAAAATCCGTTTCCAAAGAAATTGTCCAAGTCATTCTCCTACTTCAAATTCCTTAAAGCTTCCCATTGTGTTTGATATAAAGTCCAAATTCCTTATCATGGCTGGCATGACTCTACTTTGCTTACCATTTTCAACCACACAAGCCATGGGTGTGTTCCTCAATGACACTGTATCATTGCTTATGTCAGGACCTTTGTCCCTGTTCTTTCTCTTTGGGTGCTTCTCTTTGGCTTTCTGCATGGTGGGCTTCTTAGTTTTCAGGTCTGATTTCAAATGTCACCTTCCAAACAAGAACTTCCCTGAGCATCCTTTTAGGAATATTTTTGTCCTATCATCCCATTTTACTTATTAGTAATAAATAACAGAAGCCAAAGTTTACCACAAATCAGACACCATTAAAAGTATTTTCCAGATTAACCCATTTAATTCTAATAGAAACTTTGGGAGTTAGGAACCTTACATATAAAATTGACTTACAGAGAGATTAAGAAAAGTGTTTCATTCAGAAAGTTGCTATTCCAGTTGTCTATTATTGTGTAATAACCCAAATTCGTGACTTCAGTTATTTCTCTTATTTCTGTGGGTTGACCAGATTCTGATGGTTGGTTTTTACTTCAGGTGTCTCCTGTTGTTGTAGGTGGAAGGAATCTGGAGCTGGAGTCATCTGAAGGCTTGCTTAGGCTGAACATCAAAGGTGACTTCTTTATTCACATACTCAGTGCCTCAGCAAGGATGGCTAGAAGAACTAGGGCCTGGCTGGGCGTCTCTTTCTATATAGTCTCTCCACATGGCTTCCTCAGCCTGACAGTCTCATGTGCCTGAACTTCTAATAGGGTAGCTGGCTTCCTTCTGAGTGAACATTCTATAAGACCCAGATGGAGGCTGAAAGTCTTCTTACGGCCTAGCTTGGGAGAATGCACAACATCATTTCTGCCTCTTTCTATTGGTCAAAATCAAGTCATGGGGTCTTCCCAGAGTCAAGAGGGAGGGACCTATACAAGAATATGAATACCAGGATGTATGGTTCATTGGCTGGGGCATGGATGGTTGTTGTCATCCTTGGAGGCTAGTTACTACAGTGGATAGTTGCAAACCAAGATTTAAACATGATCTAGCTCTAGAGCCTTATTTTATATAGCTAATATGTCCTAATTGTTTTGTTTAACTGTGTTTACTTTATTATTGTCTGTTGACTCTCCTTCCCCCCTCTTCACTATAATGAAAGCTTTAGGAGTGCAGGGACTTTAGTTCTAGACAGGTGGTCCAGAGTGGGTGAGTGACTACTCCAAAAAGACACACCAGGACTCGGGTTCCTTCGCTGTTGTTACTCTGTTGTCCCTGAGCATAAGTACCTTCCCATACATAGGTGAAGTCAGCTTACCCTTACCCTTAACAGTTCTCAGGGAGGGGGAAAAGAGGGTGAAGGGCAAGTGGATTTCTTATAACAAGATCTGGAAGTTAGACATATCACTTCAGTTCCTGTCATATTGGCCTCTTTAGCTGGAAAAGGAAAAGTTTGGAAATACAGTCTCTAAATATGCTCAGCTTAAACTCAGAGTTGGGGGAATCCATTAGTAAGAAGAAGGAAAGCCAATTCAGTCTCTGGCCATATATTTGTAGCATAAAGGATTAGGTTAACATATATGGAAAAATACAGATCACAATTCTATGAAGTTTAAGATTAGTTCAAATCAAGTACTAGTGGGCTTCAGTTCTTACTTGGAGCTCAGAAAAATATTTAACAAACTATCTTTGACTGCGTATGTGAGAGCACTCATCAGTGTGGGTCATTTCAGCCAACGTCGTCAATATTTTCAGCTTAGTAAATGGCTTTGTAAATTTACTGTTTTTGAGGATAGACCAATGAAAAATGTGTAGGTTGCTAAGGTTATTACTAACAACCATTGGCCCTCCTTAAAGTCCTTTAAGTTGCTTGTTTAATTTCTATCAATTTTGTCATGTGGTGGCAAGGTTGAGAGTGAGTAGAAAACTTTTTTTCTCTCTTTTAAAAAAAATTTTGTTTTTCTGACATACTTTCAAGATTTGCTAATAGTTTGCTGTCTTAGGTTGGGCTGCCATAACAAACCTATGTTCTTACAGTTCCAGAGGCTGGAAGTCCAAGATCAGGCTACCAACATGGTTGGTGTCTGGTGAGAGCTCTGCCTGGCTTGCAGATGGCTGCCTTGTCCCTGTATCCTCACATGGTCTTCCTTCTGAGAATGTGCAATGACAGAGATTGCTCTCTTCTTATAAGGCCACCAAACCTATTGGACCTACTCTTATGATGTCATAATCCGAATTACCTTCTACATGTCTTCTCTCCAATGCAGTCACACTGGAGCTAGGGCTTAAACATATGAGTTTGGCAGGGGATGGGAAAGAACACAAATCAGTCCATAGCATTTATCTTTAGAAATTGTAACTAGAAAAATGTGTGTTTTTAAATTCATTATTATTTTCAACTTTCCAATTACTCAGGATTAAGAAAAGATATGCCTAGGACACTTGTGTCATTTGAGGATCTACTGTACATTAATGTCACCATACCAATGTCAATGCCAACAATGAGAATAACAAATTTCCAGCATTGTTTGTCTCAGTTTTCTTTTTAAGGACACTAGGAGGAAGAGCTTTAAATCTAAATTCATGGTCTATGACGAGGAGGGTCATCTGATACTCATTTCTAAAATCTGCAAAGGGCAATCCTCCTAGAGAAAGTAGGACCATTCTTTAGTCAGAAGCTCTAAATCAATTCTACAGAACCCATTAGTAGAAGAACCTAGGAATTCTTTATCTAGTGCCTTTGAGTATACCACATAGCTCCCACACAGAAATAGACATGGGTTAGATCAATTCAGTAATAAAATTTGCCAAACGTTTTTGGGGGATTACTTATAGACAAAACAAACAGTGAATTAACTGCACTGGGGTCTTTTTAACTGGTCACTCTGACATATTTTAGATAAAGCCAGTATTATTTTCAGCTAGAATGTTAGGCAGATACTATAACTTCCCCTCACATGAATAAGTGAATTCTTTTTTCTTTTAACCCAGTTGCAAAACTGACCAAAATGAGAAAATCCACCCAAGAAGGGGAGAGTAAAACATTTCTCAAATGAACTAAATATTAAATGGAGAATAGAATGCTCACATCCCACTGAATTATAAAAAATGAATGTCCTTAAAAGGACCATGATTTTTGCTCTTCTTATCCTTTTCTCTTAAGTCACTGTAACACAGTAGAATACTTGTACTGTCTAAGAAGAGACCAGATCCAACTTCTGCTTATACAACTAACTATTTGTGTGAACTCAAACAAGTCTCTTAATTTAATTTTGCTGGTTTTCAGTGTCCTGTTTAACATGGTGACAGCAGGGATGGACCCCATATTTGGGGTGCATTAACTGAGATGATATCTGTAAAGTGATTTAGTTTAGTCCTTAACATGTAGTAAACACTTACAAATATTGGTGGCTGTTGTGATGGTGGATGCTATGATAATTATCTCTAAGGCTCTTTTTGACAGTAGCAGTCTGGATTTTTTTTGTTTTTTTTTTTTTTCATTTTCACTTTGGGATAGGAGTAGAATTATAAGAGATAGAAACCTTTCAATAAGAATAACAATCATACAGAACAAAGAAATACCTTCTCTAAAAACAAAACCCTAAAAAAGTGTGTGTGGTCAAGGAGGAGTAATTTCAATAAAATCTAGAATTCTCTTATTTTGCACCAAAAGCAGCTATTATCCTAGTCATAAAATTAAAATTCTATTCAGTATTAAGTTATGACTACTTTAGTCTTTCCCTTTACTTTCTGGTGATTTGAAGGATTTTGTCATTAGCAACTATTTTCCCCCCTGAAAATTGAATTTATTTAGTCCAGATCATGGTGGAATAAAGATAAAGTATGTTTTGTAAGGGCCTCACAGTAAGTCAGTTATATCACCAAGCATTTAACCCTAGAGATAAAAATCACAACTCTCTATTATGCAAGTAACTTCGCTTTAAAAAAAAAAAAGAAAAAAAAAACTATCACCAAATATTAAATGTTAGATACAGCCACTTTTATTTGGGATGGTTATTTTAAAATTGATACTGGGTTAGCATCTCTTTTGAATTTTTTTGTCATTTTTAAGAAATGTTAAAATTCTATTAATAAATGATTTTCTCTTTTGCCTGGGTAGGGGTACATTCTAAATTATTGTTTGGGGTTCTTACAAAAGAAAAAGAACTATTTACAATGAAAATGATCTGCTTCCTATTTTTGGTTTTGTATTACTAATTTTCAAAATATTAGATCTCAGTAAGCCTAATAAAACAAAACAAAAGAAAATAACAAACAAAATTGTTCTCACCAACAGCTAAAATGATCCCATCCTGGAATCCTGGCCTCCAAGTTCATTCTCACAGAGAAGGGCCAATATCTTGAATAGCACTTATCTTTGGTATTCATGACTAACAAACAAATGCAGAAATTTTGAAGTACAAGAATTGTCTTCATTTCCTGGGGCAGCTAAAACCAATGACCAAAAACTGAGTGACTTAAAACAACAGAAATTTATTCTTTCACGGTTCTGGAGTCCAGAAGCTAACAATCAAGATGTTCACAAGACCATGTTCCTACTGAAAGCTCTAGAGAAGTATTTTTCCTTGCCTCTTCCAGCTTCTGGTGGCCCCACGTGTTCCCTTGCTTGTGGCCACCTATCTTTGCTCTCCATCTTTATCATCACAGGGACTTTTCTCTGTGTTCCTGCATCTTTTTCTATCTTTTATAATCATACTCTCATTAAATTTAAGGCACACTTGAGTCCAATATGATCTCATCTTGATTCTTATCTTAATTATATCTGCAAAGATTCTATATCTGGATAAGGTCACATTCTGAGGTTTTGGGTGGACATGAATTTTGGGGAGGTACTTCAACCTACTAGAAGTCTCCATTTTGTGATTTACACTACACATGACCATGACCAAGGGTCTCAAGTTGGGTCCCCATGGACTGAAAAAATCAGGGTGAATAAAAGAATATATTTAGTCATTTATTTGCATCTTAAAGAAATTTAGTTACATTGGATTCTTATATATATGGAAAAATGCAGCCAAACTTTACCTCTAGTGATGGGGGGGATCCACCAATCAATAAACCGAACATACAAAAACACTTTTTAAAATAACACTTTTTATAAAAATTTAAACTTATAGAACAGAAGGAAAATAATAATATCTTTCTACTATTACATTGATATCTGATTTCCCATTAAATGGAGATAGGTAATAAAATCATAAAGCCTCTATTTTGATGTTACTCAAATACATCATTATTTTAATTTTTTATGTATATATTTATATTCATATACATTTCAAGTATTAAAAGTTTTAAAAATTCAAGTCTTAAAAGTTATCTAAGAACTGAACCACTTATTGCATGTATTTTTCATTATTTTGTCTTTAAGAAGAAATTTTTTAAATTAGTCTATAGTTACATTAAGATAAGCATAAAATGCTTCAGTGTTTCACCTTTGAGATTTTTATCTCTACCAAGTAATTACTTGAGTCCAATTATTTTGCATTGTTAGCTCTCTCTTAAGTTCCCTTTCTTTAAAAAAGTGTTCATAGTTTTGCAGCAATGTCCACAGTAGCCTAATAATGGAAAGAGCCCAGATGTCCATCAACAGATGAATGGGTAAAGAAGATGTGGTATCGATATCTACAATGGAATGTTGTACAGCTATCAAAAAATGAAATCTTGCCATTTATGACATGGATGGAACTAGAGGGTGTTATGCTAAGTGAAATAAGTCAATCAGAGAAAGACAATTATCATATGGTTTCACTTATATGGGGAATTTAATAAACAAAAAAAGGAACATAGAGGAAGGGAAGGAAAAATAAAATAAGATGATATCAGAGAGGGAGAAAAACCATAAGAGACCTTAACTATAGGAAACAAACTGAATGTTGCTGGAGGGGTGGTGGGTGAGAGGAGGGGTAACTAGCTGATAGGCATTAAGGAGGGCATGTGATGTAATGAGCACTGGGTATTATAAGCAAATGAGAATTTATTAGACTCTACATTTGAGACTAATGATACATTATATGTTAATTAATTGAATTTAAATAAAATAAGTTATAAAAAAAATTAGTATCTAATGCTGGATAATCTTAGAATAAATATGGTACCCATCCTCCTTCCTTGTGAACTTTTAGCCATTGAATCAAAGTTTCATAGATTTCCCAAACAATAGATAGCCTTAGAAACGGTATGTAAATTTGGTAGGTTTTTTTTGTTTGTTTTCTTATTTACGATAATCTTTTTTTCATAGTGGAAGAAGCCCGACGAAATAGATTTCTTTCTCTCTCTCTGTTTTTTTCCTTTGTGTTGTTTCAGTTGTGTTATTACATCTATATTGAAAGGTAAGGATATGCTCTCTTATTTTGATTAAAAAATCTTAATTTAAAAGATGACATGAATATGGTACAACCAATGAAAATTTATTCTGGGCACAGGTAAGGATCTGTGTTGTTTGGCCATTCGGTGGAAGCTGGAGCCAGTGAGGACCTCCATCCAATCCAACCAGCTGCTCTGCCCAGCTCAAGTGCTCACAGAACCTCATCTCTGCTCACAGAACCTAGCTCACCATTAAACCAAGGCAGCTAACTGAATTTCTCTTCTTTTCCATGATGTAGCAAATCTGGGGAGTACACAATATTTTCTCCTTTTTAAAATTTTTTATAAAGATTTTATTTATTTGAGAGAGAGAATAAGTGACTGAGAGAGCACAAGAAGGGTGGAGGGGGAGGGTGAGGGAGAAGCAGACTCCCCGCTGAGTGGGGAACCTCACATGGGGCTCAAGCCAGGACTCTGGGATCATGACGTGAGCCAAAGGCAGATGCTTAACCCCCTGAGCCACCCAGGCATCCCACAACATTTTCTTCTTAACACTGACAAATACAAATTAAGAAAAGAATGAATGACTGCTGGGTGCCTGGGTTTAATATAATGGTTATATTTATTTAATATAATGGTTTTGATCAGATTCCCAGTGACCTTTGGGATTGATTTCAACTTTAGCATGGAAATAAAAGCATATTTCTCTTCTTTCCTTGCAAGGTATTGACAGGACAAAGTCCTTGACTTGCACTGCAGGTTCTTAGAAATTATGGAATGCCTTCTGGGGTCTAGGCAGAGCATCGGACATCACACAGTGAGCTGTCTGATTTATACAAATTTATATTTTAATGCTTTGCACTCTTTTGGGAAACATAATTTTAACATGTGACCTTGATGGGTTGAAGAATAGGGTAGAGATGACAAGCAAACACCTTTTTCCCTCAATTTTCTTTTTATCTTTGGATCTTTGGTGAGATAGGATAACTGACTTAGATCCTGAACAGCAATTTATACTAACAGAAAACCACTAAATTGTTGGGAGAAATATTAACACGTGACCTTCCTCAGACATTCTCTAGGTGTATTATCATCACTAAATTACTTAGTGATGTTTGGTTGAGTTGTGTTCTTTTATTTATTTATTTATTTATTTAGTGTTCTTTTATTTAAAAAATAAAACTTATATAAAAACAACTCATGTTGTATTAGTCGTTAGCTTTGGCACTAGAAGTGTTATTGACACATACCATGTGAAAATAGTTAAAAGAAAATGTTATCTTAAGGTTCCATGGATTTTTTTTTTATCCTTTACCTATAGAAAATATAAGAATAGAACATTCTTTCTCACATCCCTGAATACTCATGTATTTCTAAAGCAAATGTTTGACTTTTTTTTTTTTTTAATTATTCAGAGTGCCATAGAAACTCATTTCAATTGAGAAACCAAATACCTGGACCGATCTTCTTTGTGATGGCTTCACACTCTGTCATCCTACAATTTCCTTTACAGGGAAAACATTGAGAGAGATGATGCCTTTTCTTTGACTGCGTGTTTCTGGAATGCTAGATTCTACACCAACACACTTCACTTACATTTTTTTCTCTCTATAGAAAACTATTAGGGGAACTTTCAACATTAGGACAACCCAGTGCCCATTGTTTATTTCCCCCTCCTGAAATATAAAGATAACTGATAAAACTGGTATTCTGGGGAAGAGCTTACATGATCTAAACTATTGCCTTTCTTCTCTGTTCAACAAATATGAATTAAAACACATTTTTAAATATTTTAGCTTTCTTATGTTTCTTGTTTTTTGTTTTTTTTTTAAGATTTTAGTTATTTATTTGACAGGCAGAGATCACAAGTAGGCAGAGAGGCAGGCAGAGAAAGAGGGGGAAGCAGGCTCCCTGCTGAGCAGAGAGCCCAATGCAGGGCTCCATCCCAGAACCCTGAGATCATGACCTGAGCTAAAGGCAGAGGCTTAACCCACTGAGCCACTTAGGCGCCCCAGCTTTCTTCTATTTCTTATCTTTAGTTTTGGGTTTCATCCATATTCAGGTAAAAATGCTCTGTTTTATTTAAAATTATATCCAAAAGAGGGGGATAAGTTTGGCGAAATTATCCTTTTATTTTTGGCTTTTTTAAGTTGCTTTCATTTGAAGGCATGTTTGGCGCGTGATGTTCTCCTCCAGTTAACAACTACCACATCACAAAACAAGCTTAGCTGAGAGTTGCAAACTAGTGGAAACAAAAAAACTTAAATGTCTCTGACAAAAGAAGAGAGGGTTTAAAAAGAGTAGGCGAGGTGTAAGTTATCATGAGGGCTGTGGGTAACTCTATAGGGTAAGTAGCTATTGACCTGTCCACAGAGTTACTGAAACCTCTCCAGGAGCTCCGGGAAGGAAAATAAAGTGTTAGTAGAAGTTTCCTGTAATCCTTCCTCTTCATGACATAAGATCCCTTGGGAAATCTGCTGCTGTTTTAAGATTTCTCTACTCCATAAGGAGCAGTGATTATCTTTCCAATGTCATGTTCTAGGCCCCTTAACCAAGTAATCCAACTCATTCTTGGTGACATGCCATCTCCATGGGCAGGTCTTCCCAAGATGCCTATCTCTCACATTTCAGTTTTACTTTTAAATGGGCTCATTAAATTTCCACGTAAATGTTAAAATTTAGCTGACTGAAGCGGTTTCTTCAAAAGCTCAAACAACTTACGATTGTGTTAAGTAAATCAAACACACACAATGAAAGAATCAGATTTAGAATTTTGGAGACACTATGATAGCATTTTAATTTTTGGAGTATGATTTGGAGTATTTAATTTTTTTGGAGTTTATTTTAAAATTACTTTTGGAGTATATTTTGGAGTATTCAATTACTGAAGTATTATTTAAATAAAATTCACCCATGAACACTGGGGAGTTATGTGCTATTGTGAGTGCCGTGAATTGTGTAGGATTGATGAATCACAGACCTGTACTCCTGAAACAAATAATACAATATATGTTGATCAAAAAAAATTAAAATAAATAAATAAAATTCACCTTTACAATTCAATGATTTTAGTAAATGTATGGAGTTGTGCAATTATCACTACAATCCAATTTTAGACCATTCCCATTATTCCAAAAAGATCCCCTTTGCCCATTTGCAGTTTATTTTCACTCCTGCTCCTGGTCCTAGGTGGTCATTGATCTGCTTTCTGTGTGTGTAAATTTGCCTTTTCTAGACACATTATATAATTTATAAATGATATAATTCAGAAAATAATGATTCTTTCTTTGCATTTTCCCTTTTTTACTTAGCATAACATTTTTGAGTCTCATGCATGTTATAGTATATATTAGTATTTTCTTCCTTTTAACTGGTGAGTGATATTCTTGCATTTTAATGTTTAACCAGGTATTTGGCATAATATGGAAACACAGAGTCAGCTAAAGGACAGAACTTTGACTTTAGCATTAATTTAGTATTAATGCTTTAGTATTAACAACTATATGCTAAGTGTTTTAAAGAAAGACAGTGAGATAAGTACTTGCTCTTCACTTTTAAAAACTGTAATAGAATATGATGATGAGTTTCTCATAATTTCTATTTAGAGGTCTTATGGAAATAACACTGCAGTTTGTTCTGGGAAGGCTGTTAAGAGAGAATTTTTAAAAATATGTATCAATAACTCCTGAGAGAGAAACTATGCTCCTAACATGATCTCTTTATACAGACATTGGCTGAGATATATTTTTCCCAGCTCTAGTCCCCCAGGTTACAGTAGATATGAGGAAAGAGAAAAAAAAATGAGTAACAATATAAGACAGAAAACAAAGGCTTAAAATTACACAGCAGGGAAAATTACACAAACTACATTTACACTCAACATTATGGGTTAATCACGGAACAAAATGTTCAATGAAAAATCAGGCCACAAAGACTCACTGTAACTGTTTATATAGATATATAATATATATATGAAGCTATATACAAACACAAAACTCAGAATAGTGATTTTATCTAAGGGTAGTAGAAGGGTTTCTGAGGGAGCACAAAAATAGATTCATTGGTGTATTAAGTAGTATTTTAGGTATTAGCCTTCATGTGTCTGGTGAGGGTTTGCTTCTTGATTCTGTCTTTTCCCTGTGTTCTCACCTGGTAAGAGGTGGGCTGAGGAGTTCTGTAGAGTCTTTATTATGAGGCCACTTATCCCATTCGTGAGAGTTCTGCCCTCATGATCTGGTCACCACCCAAACACTTCACCTCCAAATACCATGACATTGGGGATTAGCTTTCAACATATAAATCTGGGGGTAAAAATAAGCATTCTGTCTATAACAGTGGTTTTTAATAGTATGTTCCTAACTTACCCATGTATTGTATAAATGTCTTTTGTGTGGATTAAATATTATATAATTATATCCTTCTGTGATATAAACCAGGAAACAAGCCTGACACAACTCACATGATTTGTGAAGTCATTAATTTATCATGTCCTCTCAAATGATATGGAAATAGATTTTTATTTCTAATAAAGTTCCTCTTTGATAGTTGTGAATATTTCAGATGTTAACCTTCAAAAGAAAATCTGCTGTCCCATCTCCAGCAGAATGCCAGAAAGGACTACCTGTTCAAAGTGGTAACTTTAGTGAGGCCAAACAATTTTTTACAGACTGAGTATCTTTGGGGTTCACTGCCTTTGGGATTGATTATCCAGTTCTGTTCCTCATTCACCTTTTGGGACTTTTCACTACTCATTAAGCACCTCCATTAGAGAGGAGGGAAAGGAAAAGAGAGGAGGTGAAATTCAAAACGCCCAATGTTATTTCAGTGTTGGTTAGCAAGCTGGGCTCGTAAGAACTATAGGACAGATGCTGAAATTAATGGGCATGCTAAATATTTTTGTTAACCTGTGAAATTCACTTTAAGGTGTTTTTTCTTACATTTTTTAGATATAGTTCCAATAAAAATGGGTCTTTTGGATGGGTTCTACCTCAAGTGACAGAAGACCCATTATGATATAAGCAAAGGGAAATTTATTGGCTCTTACAGGTGAAAAGTCCAAGGATGTAGTTGGGTCAGTACTTCCAGGGTTAGCACTTAAATTCATCATTAGAACTCAGCCATTTCTCCTCTGCCTCCTGAGGGGCTGACTTCTGCATAAGGCTCCAAATGGAATTAGAATCTTTGCCTGAAAGTTTGAATATACTTACTCCCATGTATTACCTAAGCGGAAGAGGGGGGAATGCTGTTTTCCCACAACTCCAGTGAAAGAGCTCAGGGCAACTCAGTGACTCGGATAGGTTCATACCACACAGATTTAACCCTGAAAAAGTCTGATTACCTGCTCTCTCTAGTCTTTCCTGAGGTAAAGATAAAAACCTTGAGCAGGTCATGGCACCTGGGTGGCTCAGGTAGTTAAGTGTCTGCCTTCAACTCAGGTCATGATCCCAGTGTCCTGGGTTTGAACCTCATGTCCAACTTCCTGTTCAGTGGGGAGCCTCCTTCTCCCTCTCCCCCTTGCTTGTGCTCTCTCTCACTATCTCTCTTTCTTTCAAATAAATAAATGAAATCTTTAAAACAAACGAACAAACACACACGCCTTGAGCAGGTCATATTTGTGACCTTTGCTTTCACTTCTTCTTGTCTTTGTAATCAGGATTCTTTCCTTACCACTATTCTGAACTTGCTCTTTTAAGGTCGTCATCAATTTCTGATGATAAAAACAATGGAGTTTGAAAGGAGTTTGGAGGAAGTTGATTGGGTGAGCCTGGTGTGGGTATTGTGGAGGGCACGTATTACACAGAGCACTGGGTGTGGTGCATAAACAATGAATCTTGGAACACTAAAAAAAAAAAACAAAATTAAATTAAAAAAATGAAGAATAAAAAAAGAAGTTGATTTCAACTCTCATGGATGACTGTGAGGGTTCAGAACTTTAGTGGGGGGAGTAACCACAGATATAGTGGAAACAGCAGGAGAACTAGAATTAGCAGTGGAGCCTGAAGATGGGACCCCATTGCTGCAATTTCATGATCAAACCTGAATGGATGAGGAGCTGCTTATGGATGAGCAAAAAAGGTGGTTTCTTGAGATGGAATCTATTCCTAGTGAAGATTATTGAAACAACAAAAATAGACTTTAGACTATGACATATACTTAGCTGATAAAGCAGGGGCAGAGTTTGAGATGATTGACTCCAATTTTGAAAGAAGTTCTATTGTGGATACGAGGTTATCAAATAGCATCACATGCTACAGACAAATTGTTCATGAAAGGAAGAGTCAATTAATGCAGCAAACCTCATTGTTGTCTTATTTTAAGAAGCCGACATAGCCCCCTCAACCTCCATCAACCACCACCCTGATCCGTCAGAAACCACCAATATTGAGGCAAGACCCTCCATCAGAAAAAGACTGACTTGCTGAAAGCTCCAGTGATGGTTAACATTTTTCATCCATAAGGTAATTTTAATTAAGTTATGTGGGTTTTTTTTTAGACATAATGCTATTGCACACTTAAGAGACTACAACAAAGCATAAACATCACTTCTGTAGGCACTGGGAAATCAAAAAATTAATTTGACTTACTTTATTGTGATATTCATTTCATTGCAGTGATCTGGAACAAAACCTTCAGTATCTCTGAGGTATGCCTGTATGTAGATATGTACATGGATATATGTGAAGAATATATGAATATATATTATGTAATGATTATTTTCCTCATATATTTGGGATCATATGTATTTTTGTATGTATCATATATATAATATACACTAGATAATAGACAGATATATGTATAGTATCTACCTATCTATCTATCTATTGACTTGTAAATTTAACAAAATGGCTTGGAAATCTTTCCATGGTAACAAACATAGATCCACTTCATTGCAATGGTTATGTAATACTCTATGGTATTACTGAACTATAGTTTAATCATTGATGATATATATATATATATATATATATACATACACACACACATACACACATATACATAATTATATAGATATTTAAAATATATATATTTAAAATTTTCTCGATCTACCAGACTTTATGCTCTCTTCACATTATCTTTGATCACCTGTTTTATTTTCACTGTGTCTCCTTCACAAGTCACCTAAATGTGGGTTCTCCCTAAGGTTCTGTTGCTGCTCTTCTCATTTATTCTCCCTTTTTAAAATGTATTATTTAGCATAATATTTATTTAGAAGTTTTTCTGCTAATTGTAAACACAAATTATATTTTTCAACTGATACTAATAGAACAAAAAGATTAATGGCTAGAAGCAATAAATGTACTGGCAATCCATCACCAAACACACACATATACACACCTGTACACAACCATCTTATCTACTTACTCAAAGCTGCCTAACTTGACATATCTCTCTTTGTCTTAAGTCTCCTGACTGGTCTTTTTTCTTTTTTAATGTTCAGTTAACCAACATATAGTACATCACTAGATTCTGATGTAGTGTTCAAGATTCATTAGTTGATATAATACCCAGTGCTCATCACATCACGTGCTGTTCTTAATACCCATTAGCCAATTACCCCATCCTCTCTGTAACCCTCAGTTTGCTTCCCAGAGTTGAGAATCTCTCATGGTTTGTCTCCTTCTCTGATTTCTTCCCACTCAGTTTTCCCTCCCTTCCCCTGTGGTCCTCTATGCTATTCCTTATATTCAACATATGAGTGAAACCATATGATAATTGTCTTTCTCTGATTGACTTATTTCATTTAGCATAATCCCCTCCAGTTCCATCCATACCGATGAAAATGGTAGCTATTCATTCTTTCAGATGACTGAGTAATATTCCGTTGTATATATAAATCACATTTTCTTAATCCATTCATCCTTTGAAGGATATCTCAGCTCCTTCGGCAGTTTGGCTATTATGGGCATTGCTGCTATGAACATTGGTGTGCGTGCGAACCTTCTTTTCACTACATCTGTATCTTTGGGGTAAATATCCAGTACTGGAATTGCTGGGTTGTGGAGTAGCTCTATTTTTAATGTCTTGAGGAACCTCTATGCTGTTTTCCAGAGTGCCTGCACCAGCTTGCTTTCCCACCAACAGTGTAAAAGAGTTCCCCTTTCTCCACATCCTTGCCAACCTTTGTTGTTCCCTGTCTTTTTTTTTTAATTTATTTATTCTAGACAGAGTGAGAGAAAGAGAGAGAACACAACCATGAGGGGCACAGGGAGGAGAGAGTATCTCAAGTAGAGACTCTGCAGTGAGCAAGGAGCCCAATACAAGGCTCAATCTCACAACCCAGAGATCATGACCTGAGCTGGAAGTAAGAGTTGGATGCTTAACCAACTGTGCCACCTAGGTGCCCCTGAAAATTTTGGTTAATTCGTAGGTTTTCCGTTTATTTATTATTGTATAATCTGTTTGTTTTAATAATACTATACAATTAATAAACTTAATAAACTGACAATATCAAAGTACAAACAATAGGGATTATTCCTGCCCTAGCAGGACTCTCCTTAAATATATAAAATAATGTTATAAATATGCCTAACAACCCATGCCTATTGTCCATCTCACAAGCTCCTTTCACCATTTAGCAAATGTTTATTACGACTTTCCATATGTCAAGTAACAGACATGGGCCCTGTTGACTTTCTCACTCGCCTGCCTCTTGAGCATCTTCATCTCCATCTGACTCATGAGGTTGGAATTCAACATGCTTAGTTAGCCACAGTACATGGTTTGAGGTAGTGGGCTGTACTTGTAAACTGTAAGTCAGCAGATGCCAATGTTGGATGGGCTTTTTTTTCTCCTTCCATTTCACCCATGTTTGAAACTCAAACATTTCTCCAAAAAAATTCTTTTATAAATTTAAATTTGTGCTTCAAATAAAAAAATGAGTTTGTTTGACTATAGAATAGGTCTTAAGCAAAAACAGATCTTTAATTTCCTGTGACCCTTATTTTCTTCCAGTGAACTGACCACTGGAGAGAAATGGGTACCTGTGAGGGCAGAAGAACACAGTCCTGTTTGGAGCCAGATGGATGGGTCTTCCGTCTTTTGCTTCTTGATGGCTCTGGGAGAGCTTAGGCGTAATCAAACCCTTTTAGCTTTATAGAATTGTTATGAAGATGGAGTGTTATATCACACACACACACACACACACACACACACACACACATCATAAGTCTCAGTAAGTATTAACTCTTAACTTGACATACTCTATTTTGTATTTCTTGAATGCTCCAGGTGAAGAAGGTTCCTTTCTCTTCCATTTTCTCTAGGTAAAACACATTATTTCTCTGATCATTTAGATTTCATCTTAAAGTTTCTAGAGAAACTAATCATTATAATATGTGAAATGTGAACTTCTAGTGAATTGTAAGCTATCAGTTCCAATCCTATGTGTCTGAGCAAACCCACTCACCACAAAAAATCTCTATATAATAAAATAAAGCCCATGGTATTAATTGATGTATTTGAATAAACAGTGACTAAAACACTAATTTCAAGATGATCAAAGTATTTGAGCAGTTCTCAAGATTCTTTTTATAACAGAATTACATCTGTATTGTTATTATAATTTTGAGGAAACTACTAAGCTTTATTATACAAATGTAAGATCACCTTCCGCCACATAACATTTAAAGTAGTTAAAAGCAAAGGAATATATTTGAAAAATCTGTGTCCTGTGCCTTTCAAAAGACCAAATTTCACTGTGACAAAATTATATTTTACATTTCTTCAATGCATTTGGCAATTTCATATAAGTAAAAGTTTATATACTCATTTTATTAACTTTTCTGTATTAGATATTAAGAAATTACAAGATTACAAACTCATCTCAACAATATTAGCTTCCAAAAATATATTTTTTATTTAAAAGGCAGTAAATAGTTTTCAGCAAGGTGTGAAGGACTGGCTGGTTTGCTCTCAGGAATTACTCATTTATTAAGAACAAATGTGGTAATTTGGAAAATCTCTGATTCCGAGAGAAATATTTATACCATGTGGGCTGAGTGCTTGACATATGTCATCACAATTAATCTTCCACTATTGTTTCTAGGTAGATATTATTGTCTCTCTTTATAGACATAAGACTAATACAGTGATTTTCTGGCTAAGTTCATTCATTCAAGAAGCAGGAAGAAGTTGATAGAACCATCTTTTTTTGATTGATTCTTTTCCACAGCCTCATACTGTTTCCCAATGATTCCTTTTCTTTTCTTTTCTTTTCTTTTCTTTTCTTTTCTTTTCTTTTCTTTTCTTTTCTTTTCTTTTCTTTTCTTTCTTTTCTTTTCTCTTTTTCTTTCTCTCTCTTTCTTTCTTTCTTTCTTTCTTTTCCTTCCTTCCTTCCTTTCTCTTGCTCTCTTCCTTCCTGTCTCCTTTCTTTCTATCTTTCTTGAGAGAGAGAGAATGAGCAGAGGAGGGACAGAGGGAGAGGGAGAGAGAGAGTCTTAAGCAGGATCCACACAGGGGGTTTGATCTCACAACCCTGAGATCATGATCTCAGCAAAAATCAAGAGGCAGATGCTTAACTGACTGAGCTACCCAGGTTCCCCCTTAATGACCTGTTTCTGATAATATTCTTCAAACAGAAACTTCTGAATGCCTTTACTTGTCAGATGAAATGATATTTTCTCTGACATAGATTCTTGGGGACTCATCTTTTTATAATTGCTCGAAGTATTTTAAGGACATAGTGTGGTGTCTTAGCAAAACATGTGATACCTATATTAATTGTATTAGATATGTATGTTAACTTATTATGTCCATACTTTCATGAGTCTCAAAATTGAGATACTTTTGTTCCTGGAGTACCTTTGTTTCTAAGCCGTAGATTCAGAGAAAGCAAGCCTCATTCCTTGGGAACAGCATCAACAGCAAACAGAAACACAGGACTGGTTCTTGACACCTCTTTCTCTCTCATCTTCCATATAGGATAATCCATCATCAAGTTCTGTTGATTCTACCTCCTAAAAATTGATGGCATCTATCCATTTCTGCCATCTTCCCAGTCAACATTGGTATTCAAGCTACTGCCACCACTTATCTTGATAACCAAACTGGATTTGTTCCAAGTGGTCTCCTGACATGCTTTCTTGACTATCTGTATCTATTTTCATGATACAGCCAGAGTGATCTTTGGATACACAAATCTAATCAATT
Source organism: Lontra canadensis (assembly GCF_010015895.1). Lineage (NCBI taxonomy): Eukaryota > Metazoa > Chordata > Mammalia > Carnivora > Mustelidae > Lontra > Lontra canadensis. Next base: position 35,761 of record NW_022631495.1, read on the forward strand.
CAGTTCTTTGTTTCAAACCCTTGGCTTTTCATTGCCTTTAAAATAGAGACCAATACTAGTTCTTGGTGGGAGGTAGATTTGAGTGTGGCACATAAACCGATGTGGTGTTTCAAATATGTACAAAGCAGTAGTGTCTTTCATGCCTTTTCTCATGACTTGATATTATGAAAATTTACCATGGCCTGCTATGGAGACAAAAATTGTTTCTCTAGAGAATTTTCTGAACTGTGATATTAGTACTGGTGTGTTTTAAGTTCACTTGCACAGCTAATATGGTAGATAAGAAGGTGGTATAGTAGAAGGCTTCACAGTATATGTTTGGGAGTCGAACCGCCAATGTTTGAAACATGCTTCTCTGCTCCTTGTCACTGGAAAACTCACTTGATCCCTCCGGGCTTCAATTTCTCCATCTGGAAAGTAGAGGTAACAGTTTCTATTGTGAGGATTAAAAGGAATAATACATGCAAAATCTGCTTTGGAGAGCTTGGCACATAAAAAGAATCCAGTAAATCAAGCTGTTTTCATTAGGTTCTTTGGGCAGATAAGTAACATGAAATCGAGAAGGACTGTACAATTTTTTTTTCCCTAAACTGTCGTTAGATCAATAAATGAGAGCTAAGCAATATAAGTGTAGGTATTTTTTGAAACAAATTTTAAATTAGAAATGAGAAAGAGAAAATGACCACAGGTAACTAGAGAATCAAAATAATTTAAAGAGATTACTTTGTTCAACTATAGAAAACACACTTATGACTTTGGAGAAAATATGACACAGTAAAACTCAAACCAGAAGAGACAAAAATCTAATAATTCTTTAAATAAATTGAAAAATTGTAAGACTTTCTACTACACTCCCCACCACAAAAACAATAGGACTTGATGGTTTTATCATAGATTCCGTAGTCTCTAAGGAATACATAACTCCATTATTACTTGAATAGTTTCAGAGGATAGAGAGAAAAGAAAGTTTTGAAATTATTTTTGTGAAACAAGTGTAATATTGGTATCAGATTTTAAAAGCGATAGTGTACTTGAACTTGTAACAGCCATTCACCATATCTAAGAATATAAGTACATTCTTATGCAAATCTTTGCAAAAATCCTAACCAAAATATGAGTAAAAAGAACTAAGTAGGATATGAACAGACAAGTATGATACATACAAGTGCACTCATACACTTCTACATGTATGAATACAATTATGTTTAATACTAAAAAATCCACCAGTGTATTCATTTTGTTAATAGATCACAGGAAAAAAAACACATAGGCATATCTATATGTGCTAAAGACATTTGAAAAAATTTAACATACAGTCATTCAGAACACGTTATTATGAGGTGACTGGGTGGCTAGGTCGGATTAAGTGTCTGACTCTTGATATCAGTTCAGGTCATGATCTTAGGGTCCTGGTATTGAGCCCCAGGTCAGACTCTATACTGGGTGTGAAGCCTCTTTGACATTCTCTCTCTCCTTCTCCCTCTGCAGCTCCTTTACCCCTTCTCCCACTTGTGCACTAAAAAAAAAAAAATCTTATTTTTCTTATAATTAATTAATTTACATAATTAAGTAGAAAATTCTATAATGTGGCAAAAACATATGATGAAGCACTAGACAGACTCTCATTGAAGTTGAGGGCAAAAACATTTCCATTATTTCTATTGTTATTTATTATGGTTCTAGAGGTCTTAGCCAAGGCAATTAAACAACAGGAAGAAATGAGTTAGTCAAACTGTATAGGAGAAGGACCATTTATAATTGTTTTCAGATGATAAAGTTATATACCTGGTTAATTGAGGAGAACGAATCGAAAAGCTATAGAAAAAATAAAAGAACCAATAAAGATGGCAGCTTGTAAATTGTACAAAATTAATAATTTTCTTTTTTAAAAATATGTATTCATTTGAGAGAGAGAGAGAGAGAGAGCTTGAGTGCAGGGTCTGGGGGAGGGACAGAAAGAGAGAATCACCAAGCAGACTCCCTGCCAAGCAGGGAGCCCAGATGCATGTAGGTGTGGGGCTCCATCCCAGAACCCATGAGATCATGACCTGAGCCAAAACCAAGAGTCACACGCTCAACAGACCGAGCCAACAAAACAACCCCACAATTTTCTCAATACAAGTTAACAGCCTGCTAGAAAATAAAAAGGAAGGAAAGGTTCCATTTACAACAAAGGATTAAATACTTAGGAAAAACTCAAAAAGCTATGTGTAATACCTAGTAATAGGAATTATTTATTGAGCACTTACTATTGCCAGATGTTGTTTTAAGTGCTCTGAATCTCACTAACTCTTATTTCAACTATCTGAGGCAAGTGTTATTATTATTTCTCTTTTACTTGTGAGAAAATGTGGGCACAGAATGTTTACTTACTTAAGATCTTTTAAACTTGAGAACCTATACTCTTAATCAGTTGAATATAATTCCTCCTGGGCAGGAATGTCTGAAATGTCTGAAAAACATTTTAATAAACTGGGGAAAAATCCACTATAAAAACATACATTGTTCTTGTTAGGAAGACTTGATTATTTTGAAGATATACATTTTCACTATAAAAATAAATTTATTGTAACATCAATACAAATATACTGAAGATTTTTTGAAACTAGATAAGATAAATCTTCTAGTGCCAAAAAATTAGTAATAAATAATAAAAGAGGAATGATGCCTTATATAAAATATATTATAAATATGATAATTTCATAATTGTTCATTGACACCTAAATAAACACAGAAATCAAAATATAAACGAAAATTTAGTTTCTGAAAAGAGTGGCATTTCAGATCAATAGAAAAATATATTTCTTCATAGAATTAAGCTGTATCCTTACTTCACTGCTTGAACCCAAATACATTTTAAATAGTCTAAAGATTTAAAAGTTGGGGCACCTGGGTGGCTTGGTGGTTAAGCCTCTGCCTTAGGCTCAAGTCAAGATCCCAGGGTCCTCCCTAACACCCATCAGGCTCTCAGCAGGAAGCCTGCTTCTCCCTCTTTCCACTCTCCCTGCTTGTGTTCCTTCTCTCCCTGTCTCTCTCTATCTCTGTCAAATAAATAAATAAAATCTTTAAAAAAAAAAAAGGCTGGGACGCCTGGGTGGCACAGTGGGTTAAAGTCTCTGCCTTTGGCTCGGGTCATGATTCCAGGTTCCTGGGGTCGAGCCCCACATCGGGCTTTCTGCTCAGTGTGGAGCCTGCTTCCTCCTCTCTCTCTCTGCCTGCCTCTCTGCCTACTTGTGATCTGTATTTGTCAAATAAATAAATAAAAATCTTAAAAAATAAATAAATAAAAATAATTAAAAAAATAAAAAAAGACTTAAATGTTAAAAAAATTAAAACTATAAAACTATTAGAAGAAAAGGGAAAAACTCTTAAAAATGTATAATTTTAGTGTGTGTGTGTATGTTTGTGTATGTGTGTATGTGTGTGTGTGTATGGGGAGGGGGCATTCCAAACAAAGACAAAACCTGAAAGTCCTGAAAGGAAACAGTAATAAATGTGCTTTATACACATTTTAAAATCAAAAGACAGATTTCCGATAGAAAACAATATTTGGAAATATATGATAGATTGAGGATCCATGTCCTTAATCTATTAAGACCTTTTCAAACCAATATGTAAAAAGCCAACAACTCAGATAGCACCATGGATAGAAGACACAAAAGAAAAGACTCATTTTCCATCATAAAAAACTTTTGAACGAAATCTCATCTACCACTATCCCATGATAAATCACTTTCATATATATAGCTTATTAAAATCTTTTCTATGTATATATTTTTCACAAAAATGGAATCCGATTTTATAATAATCTTTTTTGTTATCTTGCATATTATAAATATCTTTGGGTATCATTAAATGTTCTTCTATGACATAATTGAATGACAAACTCATTTTTATGTCATATATACTTGTTTCCAGTTTTTTGTTATTGTGAAGATTCCTTAAGTAAAATCTTTGTGTACATCCCTAATTATTTCTAATGAATAAATTCTCAGAAATAGAATTGCTAGGCTGAAGGGCATATGAATTTTAAAATCTTCTAAATAATAATATTGGACATTCTTAGATTGCTCTAATTTATATATTTTCAAGAAGTGTTTGGAAGCAGATGTCTCACTGGATTCCTGTCAAAGTTGGGAATTACTATGTTAAGAAATCTTGACTAGCTAAACCATTGGAAAAGATATCCTATTATTATTTTAATATTATAGGAATGGTTACTATGGCTACTGAGTTTTTTGGTACAATTTTAGGCATTCATTTAATCTGGAAATACTGAGTTTTCTTCGGCTAAAATGATCTGATCATTTTGATTTCTATGATCACTAGAGTAGGTATTCTTGCAATCAGTTTAGGAATAGTTTTACAAATAGTTTCTTAACTGACGAGGTCTTGAGTAGCGGCTTAGTTAGTCAGGAAACCTACCTATGCAAATTCACCGAACACTCAGGCAAGAAGAAAAACTTGGTGAATCATCACAGAATTCAGATGATTCTCCAGTATTCTTGATGATGGTAAAGTTTTTACAACTGTTTTCTATACCTTTTTCCTTATGATTTCTTTACATAATAAACTCTCCCTTCACAGAGGTTGGTTTCATTTCCAGCGGTCTAGGGAAGACACAAACAGCTCGGTGTTACATTGTCAATTAAACCAAGGTGGAAGAGGGGGGAGCGGGGAGCAGTGATAAATGAGCAGTCATTTCAATGTTTTCTTTCCAGCAGAAATCAGAGCCAGATTACACTTTATCTCGCCCTGACTTTTAGCAAGATAGATCGCTACACAAAATTTTCGGGTTCAAATAGTCTCCATCAAAAGAGCTAAAACCCTCATCTTCTGGACACATGGAACTTTCATCTTTTTAACTGAAGGGATCCGATTTCTTTTACTGAATAAGAAAGAGTGTATTCAAATTATCTTCCCAGCCTTAGGTCTTTGAACAACATAAAGGCAAACAATGAAAGAAATGAACATCACCATCACCTCTTGATGCAGAATATTTTAGAGATTGCCCTGAAAAGAGCTGTTTCAGATCCCGAAGGCAAAGTGATTTGGTTTACTTGTTATCAACAGTCCCAGTTCCTGTTCAGAATGACCTATTTTAGGTGTCTAGCCTTGCATCCTTGCATTACCTGATAATGTAATGTTGGCCTTAAAGATGAACCAACAATAAATTACATTAAAAGCATACGATATTGAAAAATAATTCCTTTTGATTGAATTGCAAGTTAGAAATTTACCTATTTATCTTTGTTGGTCAATATTTAGTACAGATGTCTTTGGTTTTTTTTTTTTTTCATTTTTTAAAGATTTTATTTATTTATTTGACAGAGTTCACAAGTAGGCAGAGAGGCAGGCAGACAGTGAGAGGGGGAAGCAGGCTCCCTGCGGAGCAGAGAACCCGATGTGGGGCTTCATCCCAGGACCCTGGGATCATGACCTGAGCGGAAGGCAGAGGCTTTAAACCACTGAGCCACCCAGGCGCCCCGACGTCTTTGTTTTTTAGAGGACTTCAGTGTAGCTCTTCACGTATTAATAACAAATAAATCCCAAGAAATGCATAAAGTTAAGAAATTCATTAAGTTCAGAAAGTCAAGAATGAACTTGACGGTGGTTTGTTCTTTTCTTGTTAGGTGTAGGAGCTGTAAAGGCAACAGTTGTGGGTAGAATTCGTGACGCCAGGATCTAAGTTATCTTCAATTAAGAACCACAGTTACACGGTCCTATTCTATAGTAAGTGAAATTAAATTTCAGGTTCAAATTTGTCAGTTCTTAAAAAAAAAAAAACACGAAGATTTCTAAACGACCTCACTGATATATGGCCTGGATGGATGCTGCCAGACCAAAGGATTTTTAACCAAGATGGGCCTTGCAGTGTGGGCTCAGGACTGGGTCACCTGCAGGGCAACCCCACCAGATCTCAGATTTGGTGACCTTCCCGGAACCTGCGGGGAAGGTGCGACTGGAGAGTGAGCGGGAATGTCCTCGGACTGGCCTGGAGGCAGCAGCCGGAACTCCGGAGCCTGAGCCGGGACAGGGCTCTTGGACTGCCAGGGGCCCCCGCAGGGCGTCTGCAGGTGAAGACGCGCCTCTCCGCCTTGCTTGCCCCTTTGGGTTGGGAGCAGGTGGGAGGATCTTCCTTTCCGCCCCAGGACGGCCCGGGGTCAGAGGGACTGTCCTCCGTTGCACAGCCCAGTTAATTTGTCAAGGTCCCGCATCCGATAAATAGCTGTCTCCCTGGACCTTTATAGTGACTAATCCAAATAAATCGCAGTCACTTTTACTGAGCGCGTCGGGGGGCAGCCGGGCTTTAATGGCTGTGCCTCCCAGACCTCCGGGGTCGCCTCACCCCGGCCTCCGTGCGCACCCCCGCGCCCTTGTCGGGGATCCTCAGCCTGCGTCTCCGGCCACCGCGCCGGGTGGTACCCAGCACGCTGGTGCGATCCGCCGGCTGGCCTTGTCCTCTGCGCTCCTAGGGGGAAAAGCGAGGGAAAAGCCTCTCGTCTTTTTTTATGGCCGTGTCTGGAATTTGACCGTCTTGTGTTGGTGGGGAGATGTCTCCTCTGGGCTATTGTTTGCTCCCTACCTTTCCATCCCCTTGCCCTGCTGTCCTAAGCCTCGGAAATTCGAAATATCTTCTGCGTCCCTCTTGAAGCCTTTGGGCGAATCCATCGGATCTTACCGATTTCCTCTGGGACCTTTAAAGCTTTGATCCCCAAACTTAGAGCTTCATCTTCCCCACTTCCATCCTTCCCCTCTGGAGTCCCTCTGGATGGCTGCTCAAAATACCTGCTGGCGCCAGAGGAAATTCACTTGTAATAGATACCAGCGGGGGTAAAACCAACACTCTGCTTCCAGGGTCATTTTCCTGCCCAGCTTCTGCCCCATCAACTTGTCGCTTAGCGAGCCCTAACACCGGGAATTACTGTGAATCCTGAGCGCCGAGCTGGGCGATTTGGAACCACTTTAATAGCCCCGATGATTGCTATTGTACACGTTGCTTCCCCCGCTCTGCCCTCCTCTGCTGCGTGCACAGGCCTCGGTGAGACAATTAACCCGAGGCCAAGATTGGTCCGCAGGTAGCTTTTGTAATAAGAATCTAGCGGGTCTTCAAGCAAAACGTAAAATACCTACAGTAAAACCCAACTATTCCATTTGCTTCCGATACCACCACTAAAGTAGGAAATTAAAAATATATATATTCTGAAGAAAGCAGCAAAGTTTTGCTTTGGTGAGTTAGATAAACTAGCAAGGTTGAACAGGTAACATAATTTTGCAATGGACTTATTTGCAGATATCAGTTACATTTCATATGTAAGATGAGTCCTCATAAAGAATCAGTGTTATATGAATGTAGATGGCCCGGATGTTGAGAGAAATGATAAATGGAAGGGAAGACGAACTTTCTCTTCCTAAGCATTTGTAAGAAGGTTTAATGGGTTTTATTTGTACAAATAAAATATATTAGAACATTTCTTTTCACAAAAGCAAAACCAATTAGTCCAGTAATAAAATATTTTTGACTGTTAAAGAATTTTTTCCCCCAAATTTTATTGAAATTCAAGTCAGTTCACATATAATGTAGTATTAGTTTCAGGGGTAGAATTTAATGATTCACCAGTTGCATATAACACCCAGTGCTTGTCCCATCAAGAGTCCTTCTCTATGCCCATCACCCTGTTACCCCATCTCCCCACCCACTACCCCTCCAGCAACCCTCAGTTTGTTCCCTATATTTAAGAGTTTCTCATGGTTTGCCTTAATGAATTTTCTTAAGGAATTTTGTCTATTCCATCCTTTTCAAATTTCACTCTTTACAAATTATTTGGCATGAATATGACTATTGGGTAAAGCTCTTAAGCATTATAAAATGCTGAAAAGAAAGTGTATGCTGTTTTTTTTATATTTCTAAACATTAAAATTTGTTAGAGAGATAGTGGATACTTTCAGGTTCTTTTATTTGAAAATTTGCCTGAAAATTATCTTTCAAAAGGGAAGATTTAGCTCTGGAATTGCTCTCTGCTTTGGCCCTGCCTTTGTGCTACTGACCAGAGCTCTAAATGCTTACAGAACTCAGTTTGGTTGACAGCCAGAGAGAAAGTCTGTCTTACTCCAACTTCCCTGTCACCTAGGATATCTTGAGATGAACTCAGCTGTCTTGAGGTGTAATTTTCAGTCAAGATCCACGACTCTACGTTTTTCTACTATGGTATCACTCTTATGGTCATGGACTTCTGGACTCTGTGAAGTAGAGTTTCCCCGTTTTGTAAATCACTTCTGTAGAGCTTGCCTGATTTTCAGTCAGAGATGGAGTTTAAACAGTGGTTGAAGATAAGGTACAGATATATGCTAAGAGTTAGTAACATCTTCCTGTGGGAAAAATTTGCCATATTTCAGATTTGGAGCTCTTTGTGGAGCCAAGTGTGACAGACAATTTTTGTTACATGAGATATTTCTTGTTTATAAAGTTTTCCAGTTTCTTTTTCTGCCAAAAAGAAATGGCAGAAAATACCTGCAAATGAAAATTGTAACTTAAAGACAGCATCTTCTGGGTTCTAGGAAAGCTAGCATGATTTTAAGGAGAATACCAAGGAAAACATATGAAATACTCCACAAATGAGAGGTAAATGCCAATGTTATTGCTGTTTCTTGAACCTTTCAGAGAGCAAGGAGCAGGGACTGGTGCAGGAGGGAGTTTCTCAGGATTCTCAAATTAAATTTCCGAGTTGTCCATTATGGAATTTATTTCATAGTTAAAGTGTGCAAGCTCAGTTAACTAATCGAATTTTTTATTCTCACGCCAGAGTATTTGGTGGGTGATAGAGCATAACAGTGTTGTTTTATTATTATTAACCTGAAAGTAAGTCATTTTTTGATAATATCCAAGGTAACTGATTAGCTTCAGGTCAAAGCTGACAAGCATGAAAACAAAGCTTTATTTGGGTAAATCAAATTATTGTAGTATTAGGACAGAAAAATGTCAACAAAGGAATGGAGAACAAAAGATTAAGATAAAAACACTAATGCCAATTGTAATGATTGTATCACTTTAGATTTTCCACCTTTGACATACCTTTGAAAAATGATGCTGTCCTTTGTAACTTCCTCAGGTTAAAAAGCCCTTAAAAATAGTTTAAAATATAAGAATTACATTATCAAAAAAAAGTAGCACTGACAGCAACTCTCTAGTGAATTTAATTTGGGTGGAAAAACTAAATAATTGTGCTTCCAAATAAATCTAAGTCCAGATAATTTTTCGAACCTCCCTCCGCTTTTTGAAAAACAGCTCTATTGAGATCTAATTCACATACCATACAGTTCACTCATTTAGAATATACAATCCAAGGTATTTTAGTGTATTCACAGGATTGTGCCAATATAACTGCAATCTAACCTAAAATATTTTCATCTCCTCCCCCACCACAGAAACTGCCCCCACCACCCCAAAGCTCCCAGTAGCAGTCACTCCCATTCTCTCCTTTCCACACCAACATACTTTGTCTTTATAGATTTGCCCATACTGGACATTTCAGATAAGTAGATTCATATACTATGAAGTCTATGTACCCTTGGGTACAAGTATTTTATGCTCAATGCTCGCTTTGCTTGCATAGATAATGCCAAACCCTGCTTGACATGTTTGTCCTTGTGTTAGTATGAAAATTTGCTCTTCACCTTGAAGAAATTAAAATTCTAACTGAAAGTTTTCTGCTCATTGTGAACTGTTTTCCCTGAACTGTGCACTCACTTCCTCTCTAAGCAGCACCGTAGGAGTAAAGAGTAATTTCGTTCGTCTCCTCATGTGAACCAATTAGAAGAAAAGGAGCTGGAAAACAGGAGAAAATGGTTGTAGTTGTAGAAAGGCAAATTAATAAAGTTAGCCAACTTAATCTATAATAAATAATCTATATTCAAGTGCGGTATTAGGATTTACGGATTTTGGATCTGGAGCAAGTTGGATATTTTTTCTTTTTTTTGTTGATTCTGCTAACTGTAAATTCTTGGATGCTTGCTTGCTATTGTAATTCCTATGTTCCCCAGAATATTCATCTTACACATTACAAAGTTCTCTCTTCCATTTGGTAAGCCGTGCTTCTTTTTTTCTTTCTTTTTTTTTTTTAAGATTTTATTTATTTCTTTGGCAGAGACAGATCACAAGTAGGCAGAGAGGCAGACAGAAAGAGAGGAGGAAGCAGGCTCCCTTCCGAGCAGAGAGCCCGATGCGGGGCTCGATCCCAGGACCCTGAGATCATGACCTGAGCCGGAGGCAGAGGCTTTAACCCACTGAGCCACCCAGGCGCCCCTGAGCAGTGCTTCTTTAGTCTTTTTTTTGGTTTGGTTCCCTCTGTAGGCATTTGATTTCTGTAACTGCAGGCTCATTTGCGTTTTTTAAGACATAGGTAGGACACTTGTGGTGTTCTGCTGGGCAGGTGTGATGAACCTGGCTCCAACTGTATTTTAAAACATTTATTGTTTCCAAAGTAGAACTCTAAGGAGAGCAGATGGTATGATAGTAGAGAAAATGGACAGCTGTTAGCTCTTGAAATGTTCTCTGCAAAAAAGGGTCATACATTCACCAAACAGATATTGATTGATTACCTGTCAACAGTGCTGGTATTTTGATGTTGATGAGTTTCTTCTTTGTTTGTGTGTGTGTTTTAATGTAGCTAAGAATTTACATTCTCTCCATTAAAATAGATAAAATACTGCTCAAGCATGGGCCACTTTTGAATTGTGGCATCATTTGAGAGAGATTGAACTTGTGTAACGTATTTAAATAAAATTTCCAAGCGTAAGTATAAATATCTTTTTGCTTTAAGATATTATTTATTATGTAGATTTACTCTATAGTCTCACCTAGCACCTCCTAAAATTCCTGAGACTTTGGAACCCACCGATTACGTGGAAAATAATCTGTAGTACACAACACTTTACTGACTTTGAGATGCAGTCATTTCTGTTGAGATACCTTATAACTAACCTAGTTCCAACTGATTAAGGTTTACATTGTACAGAGTGAATTACAGAGCCAGTGGTTATTACTACATAGATACTAATAGCGAATAATCGTAGAAAATTCAGAAAAAGAAAGTCCACTTCGGCAGCCTAGCACCACCTTTGTAAAAATCTCAAAGTGTATGTTTCAAAGGAAATAAAGTAGAGCTCATTCAATTTGCAAGAGGGAATTTTAAAGAGACAGATTCCAGTTATTGAGGCTCAGCTATGGCATTAGGGTTAAAAAATCATAATCCCCATAAAAATACCATTGACTCTTTTATAACCTCAGCAGCCACAATCCAAGATTATACTTTATTTGAAAGAAAATACAGATTTTCCTGAGCTGTGTGAGGTTTAGAGTTAATGCAACGAGAGTCAACAGGACTTCAGGGCTTTCCAATTCCCTTTCTCTTCCGCATCATTTTGATTAAATGCATCTATGTTTGAAACCCACACACAAGCTCTATCCTTTACCTTGAAGACCCTTTTAAAAAATGAGTGTAGCCAAGAAGTGGCTTTGGAATTAGGTGAGGTTAGTGATCTGAGAATGGGGTTCTAGACATGGCAGCATGAACCCCTGAGGTATGGAGTCCAGATGAAGATACTCCACTCAGTTGACATCCCATTGGCCACAGCTTTGGATTCCCTTTTCTTGCTTTAGCACTTCCAAAGAGATCCTGCCAAGTGAACGGAGTTCATTCTCCCCTGAACTCTGGAAATGCTTCCCTCCATGTGTGTTCCTGCACAGGACAAAAAAATATTTGGGCGCTCAATACTGTAGGAGGGTACTTCAGGGCAACGGAGAACGTTTAAACTATTTGATGTGCTTACAGGTCCTAAGCATAGGATCCTTTTTTTTTTTTTTGGTAAGATTTTATTTATTTATCAGAGAGAGAGAGAGCACAAGCAGGCAGAGTGACAGGCAGAAGCAGAGAGAGAGAAGCGGGCTCCCCTCTGAGCAAGGACCACTGATGCGGGACTCATCCCAGGACCCTGGGATCATGACCTGAGCCAAAGGCAGCAGATTAACCGACTGAGCCACCCAGGCATTCCTAGGCATAGGATTCTTCATTGCAGAATAATTCTCTGAATTTTTTCTTTGCAACAAAAGAAATGAGACCTGACTTCCTTTCATGGGAATATGCAAGCTTAGACCTTCTTATAGCTAAACATGTGTATCTTCTTAATTATACAGAGATTTTTAACTCCATGTTGATTCCCTATTGCAAGACAAGTGGCCTCCTGACAAGCTGTCCTCAGAATAGGATACAGTAATTAATCTTATAGATAAATTGACATGAGTAGCACACAGTCACCCACTAAAACCATTGTATGGACTGTGCACTGGCTTCCAATCAAACTTAAAAGACCACCTGGGTGGCTCAGGTGGTTAAGTGTCTGCCTTCATATCAGGTCATGATCTTGGGGTTCTGGGATTGAGCCCCCTGTCTGACTCCCTGCTTAGTCGGGAGTGTGTTTTGCCCTCTCCCTCTGTGCTCTCTCTAGCTCTCGCTCTCTCCCAAGTAAATAAATAAAAATAAATAAACTTATAAGATACAAAAACAGGTGAATTAATGAGAGTAATTGATATAATAAATACAGCATAAAATCAGATACCTGTTGTCTATAGGTGAGGGAAAGAGAAATTTAGTACAGAGTTTGGCAATCTAGTTATGTCATTTGTATTTCATTCTAAGGGTACTTATCATCTTGTCTTATCTAATTACACTGCAAGAATGCTAGTTACTATTATAATCTGGACAGTTAAAATCTTAGGCTACTTTATATGTTGTCAAAGCTCATGTTCTTGGAACAGGGAATGAGTGGAAAATAAACATGTATCTCACTGGGAATTTCAAGTTGTTTTTATAAGTCATTTGGACATTCTCTATTGACAGATGAGAGCTGGATCTTGAAGAAAATACAGAGAAAACTCAAAGCCACTGGGGTAAATACTGATCTTTGCATTGTAGGATCCTGAGCTCTTAGAGTTTAAGAACCATACAAAGTGTCCTTTCTGTAACTTTGAGTTGAAGTATCACAGGTAGAGTGCCATTGCCTAACTAACACCCTTACTGTCCAATAAGTGTTAACAATTGCTTGAATAATTACTGTGTACCCAAATACATGACTCTATGCTTGGTGTGTGTGTGTGAAAGAGAGAGAGAGAAGGAAAGAAGGGGAAATAAAATAATTTAAACATACTACTCTCTAGTAACTAACAATACTTGGCACATAAATGCTCAAAAGAAAGATTCTTGTTGAGGATTGTTAGTATGAAATAAAAAAGAAAATTATTAAGGGGTTAATTTTGTAATGGGGGACAGAATAAATGCAGTTTTCACTATAAGTACTACATTCTTTTAGCAGTAATTTATTATACAATATCAACTAGATACAAATTAAATTTTTTTCCTCTGAGGGATGGGAGATCTCATACCTTTTGTTTTTATTAATGTCTCTGTATGTTCTGGAGCTGGGCCAGAATTGATGGTGTTTAATCAGTCACAAGTCCTTGGGACTTTAGAAACCATGATTTAAATTTTTTTAAGATCTGTATTGCATTCATTTTGGAAAAGAATTTAAATGGAGAAAGCACAAAGCAAAGAATAATCACAAGCATGATTCAGTTCTGAATAAATTTTATAATAAGGTTATCTTTGTTAAAGATGGTTAATTGTTCAGTATCCAGTTGAGCATTTATCCCTTCCTACATATTACACATAGGATGGGAAGATTCACATCTCATTGGCAGAATAGGTATGCAAATGAATGCCTCTTAAAGCTTCTGCTACTTTGCCTGGATAGGGTTGGCATTATAACAAATAGAACAAACATTTGCTCCTTTTATTCTGCACGTTTTAAGCCGAGGGGAATATATTCAGTCAGTGGTAAGAGCTATTCGTTGTTTTATTTTAGAGGAAAGAAACATTTAAAGAACTATCTGTGTTCCTTTTGGTTATAAAATTTTTGCAATAAGTACTAAAATAAGAGACAATAAATTATTGTTGCTTATAGTTCTTTCTTATTAAGGCAAAGAACAACGAAAAGCTAAGGAATTATTTGCTTGGTCTAACTGGGTCTTTCTGGTGAAAAAAAAATGTTGCCCTCAAAAATCATGATTCTTTTTTTATCCAAATAATCCAAACCTTCCAGCATAAACTTGACCTATATTATCACCTAAAGCTTAAGGAAAGAAACATGCACCATGACTTTTAGTTTAAAATAAATACTCACCATTGTGCATGCTTTTATAAGTTATTCAAGTCAGAAGTTCAAAAATCTAGCTATGTACTACTGAATATTAACCGAGCATTTCAGATTAGCATGAAGCTTGTAGTTAATATTTGCAAAAACTTCTAATAATTATCAAGATGGCTTTTATTTGTTTTTTCTTGCCACTGGCCCATAGGATATACTAAAAGAAAACAGATCAGCCTCTTTCCTGATAAGAAAAGTAACCAAGAAGACCATCTGCAAAATCAGGTTGTGAGGAATTCTTTTTTTTTTAACATGCATCAAAATATGTTCATATACATTGTCTTGGGCTGATGAGATAGGTTATCTCTTATGGAAATTCAAAGATGTTTATACAAAAACAGTGAACATAGGCATTAGTTTCTTTATCTTTGGAAAAGAAAGAAACTAGTGAAAATGGAAATTCCAGAAATGTCTGCTTCTGAGAATGAGATCCGTTTCAATTTTTCCAGCACATAACAAAACACTTAAAAAAATTTAAGCCTTTAACTTCACATACCAGGCTTGAGAAAATTCACAAGAGCAACCTGGATTTAGGGGGTTTAGACCAAGCCTTTGAAGTGTCTTAAATCTCCTTGAGACCTAAAACACTGTTTATAACCAACAGTTGCTTTGTAAAAACAATGTTGATGAGATGTTTTTTAATTTCGTTGTTAAATTTTTATAAGAATATGTGGGTTGGGAAAAGGGAGCATCTGTATCACAAGATGATTTCATAAATTTTGATTTATTGAATCTCAGAAATGGGGAACAGGATGCTTAGCAGGAAAGGGATTTATCAGTAGCTTTGTGTCCAGGAAGCAAATGAAAATATGGATAGCTGTATCAATTTCAGGTAGACCTAATAATTTCTGAATTTTAGTATAAGACAGGTAACACAGAATCTTTAATGGGTTTTTTCCTGTGGGTCTTTTTGTTATTGTCATGGAACCCAACATTTTTGGTGAACATGACCTAGACTCTTTGGAAAATACTCTATCCACTGATATATGTTTGGCCACAACTTTTTGTTTTTAAAGCAAAATGTAAATTTTATTTAATACAGAATCTGAGAAGAAAACTAGTTTGGGAATGAGTCTGTATTAGTATTTGGAACTGCTGACAGGGAGAGTTTTTTTCCTGAGAAAAACATTTCACTATCTTGCTGTGCTGTATATGTATTTTTCACATTTGTTTTGTAACTCACTTGTTCCTGGTTATGTGTTTTTGTAACATAGTCACTTTCTGGTAAAGAGAAGGCCACAGAATGGAGGAAGATGCAATAAAGTCATCTCCTTCCAAAATGTTGATTTTTTTTTTTTCTCAGCTATCAATTAGTCTGTTGGTCACTTATTTCATAAAGTAGCATCTCCTAGAAAAAAGTGGGCAGAAATTTATACCACTGCTGAATCCCAAATAAATAAGAAAAGTTATAATTAATTTCATATTAATTTAGATCAGTAAGAGGTCCAGTAAAGAAGACAGTTCAAAATACTTAGCATTTGATGTATCATATTATTAACATATGCTGCATTCTATTAGCATATAATGCATCAATACATTTATTACAGTTTTCCATGAATTATATTTATTTGTTTTTGTTCCAATCACATGTGCCCTGTAGACCTTTCAACTTTGGTTGCAGTGAGCCTCCTGCCTTTCCCCATCTTTCTTGATTCATTTCTCAGACTAACAACTTGATATTCTCCAATATCTTGTCCTTTTGGCTAAAGCACATCACTCCTGATATAATGAATATATTTTTCCCTATTTTGACTTTAGATCTCTAAAGCTTCATTATTACAGTGTAATAATCCTAGATTTCTTAGCATTTTGAAAAAATTCCATCATACAATCAATGAGTGGCTTGAGGAAAGCTGTTATTTTGGGGGGAGGGTTGCTTTGCCCTTTTGTTTTATTTTGACCCTCACCACTGTACTCTTGAGAAATTTGGTGTATTTGTGCATATGTTGGAGAAAGTGAATTGCAATGAATCTTATCGTAAGAATTGCATTTATACTTTTTTTTTTTAAAGGATCAGTATTTCTTAAATGAATATATGAACTAAAAAGGCAGGCTACCAAAAAGTGCATTTGGTATGATGTCATTTTTCTCAAGAAGTTGCTGCTAGGGCAGCCTTCCCATCCATCTTATAGATGAGATTACTCGTCCAAATTCTCATGGTAACATGGCAACACTTGCTTCAAGAGGTCTTTTTCCAGGATCACAGACATATGAAACATTTGCTACCAAGTCTGGCCTGCAGGCCTACACAATAGTTAAGAGACAGAATTAGTGTCTGCAGTTACAAAACAGAGTCTTCACATAAACATTCAGATATTTAGGTTGCCTTGAAAATAACCTAGAGAACCACAGGGTTCTTTTCATAAAGCAACAGGTGAATTGGAATAATGATGGCTCATTTTTATGCTGCTCACCACTCACCTCTTAGGAGCCACTGGGCCCTGCAGACCTTGGAGCATGCGCCTTCTGGGTCCTAGACAAAAATCATGAAACCACGAGGGAGGGATTCCTCACTGATGATGATTACAATCGCCAAACATCATTTCTCAGAATGCCTCAGTTTTCTTCCTTGTAATTGTAAGTCATTTGGGAATCACCACTGAAGAATGGAAAAAGCAAATGGGTCTAAACCACAGCTTGAAACACTTAGAATCAGACTGATTAGAAAACACAGCTTGAGAATGTGGGTTTGTTGGGTCTAGACCACGCAGATGGTCAGGGAAAACAAAGCAGCAGAAGTAATAACACTGTCCATTGGACTTTCCCAAGACCAATTTTAGACAGCCGGAAAAGGTGACACAGACTTCTAAGTGTCTTTTTTCCCCAGACTCCTAAATATGCCATATTTGTTCATCCATACGGTTATTAATAAATATCCACTTTTGGTGGAACCCTGAAACAAAGCACCTCATGTGGAAAATGCATTGTTACATCTTGACCTTTGGGTTCAAACAGGATGTTTTGGTTGTGATGTCATTCCCAGACTATCCCCTTCTGAAAGCCAATGATCAAGATTGTTAGAGGTATTTACTCAAGTGCATCTCACTTAACCTTTCCAAGATGGGCATGGATTCCAATATGAATGCTGGCATCATAATTAAGGGTGGGTGTCAGAATGTTTTATGTTTTTTATTTTTTTTTTAAAGATTTTATTTATTTATTTGACAGACAGAGATCACAGGTAGGCAGAGAGGCAAGCAGAGAGAGAGGAGGAAGCAGGCTCCCTGCTGAGCAGAGAGCCCAATGCGTGGCTCGATCGCAGGACCCTGGGATCATGACCTGAACCGAAGGCAGAGGCTTTAACCCACTGAGCCACCCAGGCCCCCCCCCAGAATGTTTTATTTGGAGACAGAGGAGAGCCATATTGTTTAAATGGAATATCAAATAAGGTACGTTTTTCCCATGCCCTAAAACGTTGACACTTATACCTTGAAGACATTAAGTTTGGATTTGTTTTGAAGTTTTATTATGCATTGTCACACAGTCTAAAACTTTTATATGGGCTGCAGTTAGATTCCAAAATGTTTTTGCTCATTTAATATTTTCCCAGAACAACTCTCATATCTTGGCTCTGAATGACCAAATACCTTGCTTACTGAAGATTCATCTTTGTGGCCGCATTATTTGACCCAAACTAGATGATAACCAGTTTTATTTGCAGGAAAACATTAATCTAAGCAGAAGTATTCAGAACATGTGTGTAGAATCATGGCTCCTAATACACATCTATTTCATCATTTTCACTTCTCAGCATCTCACTAAGCTGCCTCTAGCACAGTTTCTTGTTAATATAAATAGGAGTGTCCTCTTCAGTCCTGCATGTCTGTTTACATAGGCTGTTGATCAATTGTACTTGGATTTTTAAAATTGTCATGGCTATTAGACTGGAAGTCAATAGTTAAAGCACATCCCATTAAATATATTTTTTCCTGGTTTTATAAAATTTAATAATTGGGAAATAACTGATTCCTAAATAGTGTTTGGCTCAAAAACATAGTTGTTTTTTTTTTTTTTTTTTTTTTTTTTTTTTTTTTTTTTAACACAATGCTTTGCTGTGGCTTTTGGCCAACGTTTATGTCTTGCATGTCATTTGTGAATGCTTTCAAATAAAAAATGTGCAGACTTGCATTTATTTTTTGGCCTCATAGACAGCATAAAAGCTGTTTCCATGCTTATTCTAAGCCAGTTCTATAAAGAGATGTAATGCTCCTTAAATTTTAAACAAATCAAGAGTCCCAAACAGGGCTGTGTTATGTTATCACATCTGGTCATTCTTTGCATTTAAAGGATTATTCTCAATATTTTGCAATGTTTGCTGCTTGGACATCCAAAACGTCAATAACAGACCAAGCCCATAACAGATCACTAGGGAGAAGAGAATATGAAGAGTAAAGAATACAATTGAAATATACTCTCATTTCTTAAATTGTTTTTTAAAATTTCAGATTCATGGATTCCTCCAAGAATTAATGGAAAACAGTAGAGAGAGATGCACATATATTTACAAAATTTGAATGTACACTGAGGCTCATCATGCCCCTAGGCTCATAGATCACAGGTTAGAAACTCCTATGTCAAATTTATATGTTTATGTTTTATATCTGATATAGAATATATATGTATGCATTTTTGTGCTATTGAATATACATTTATTTATTATTTTAAAATTTCCTTCAAAATCTCCCCAATTAGGGCGCCTGGGTGTCTCAGTTGGTTGAGCGACTGCCTTCGGCTCAGGTCATGATCGTGGACTTCCAGGATCGAGTCCCGCATCAGGCTCCCAGCTCCTTGGGGAGTCTGCTTCTCCCTCTGATCTTCTCCTCTGTCATGCTCTCGCTCACTCATTCTCTCTCAAATAAATAAATAAAATCTTTAAAAAAATAAAAAAATAAAATCTCCCCAATTAGCTAAAAGCATGGAAAACTTGGTTGTTTCTATCTATGGGAAGTTTAATTCTACAGGATGCAGGTAGATGTGCTAACACTTAGGAAACAATATTTTAATGAAATAAGAGCATGTTAAAAACAAGTAATTGACACAAAGGTAATTTATTTAACTGTGGTTGGTGAGACCACCTTACCTCATCCCTTTAACAGTTTTTGATTTCAAATGTTCATGACATGCAAGTTTTCTAGGTAAGTTTGTAAAAGGAAAAATGGATGTTAGTTCCCTTATGTTTTCAGTAACATTCAGTTCAAAATGTTTCCTTGTGATTCCTGCCATGGAGGCAGAAGAAATTTAGAAGCCTATTGTATAATTCCAAAATTATTTAGAATGTGTGATTTAGAGTGTTGTTCTTAGTTTCTAGGCATTTGGTTTTTTTGTAAGTCTTTTATTGATGATTCTATTTTAATTCCATTTTTATTACAAAACACTCTGTGTGATTTCAGTCCTTTGGACTTGAGTGTAAATTGTTTTGGTATGGCCCATTTTGGTGACTGTTTCAGGTACACTTGAAAAAATGGCATTTTACCATTGTTATTTATAGTGTCCTATATATGTCAATTAGGTCAAGTTGGTTGATATATACTTACTAATTTTTGTCTACTCATTCTGTCACTTACTGAGCCTGGAGTGTCTAAATCCCCCAAAGTAATTGTCGTACTGGGTTGAATAGTGTTCCTCCTGCCAAATCCATGTCTACCCAGAATCTGTGAATGTGCCCTTATTTAAAAATAGGGACTCTGCAGGTGTGATCAAGTTAAATAAGGTCGTATTGGGTAAGGGTGGGCCCTAATCCAATGACTGATGTCCTTATGTAACAAGGGAAGTTTGGACACAGCCACAAAGGGCAACATGTGAAGATAAAAGCAGAGTTTGGGGTTATGAAGCCACACAACAGGGAATGCCCAAAGACTGGCAGCAATCACCAGCAACTTGAAGTAGCAAGAAAGGATCCTCCCCTAGTGTCTTCAGAGAGAATATGGCCTTGCCAACACCTTGATTTCAGACTATTAGGCTTCAGAACTATAAGCAATCAATTTCTGATGTTTTAAGTAAAAAAAAAAAGGATGTTAGGATGCTATAAGCATTCTCAGATTTCTCTGAGATACTTCAAAATTTTTAAAAAGCAAACATGTTCCATCATTTTGCTATTAACAATCAAAAACACAGTCAGATGCGTTAGCTAGCACAGTCTTACTAATATTTGTTTGTATTGTTTGTATTGTATTGGGGTTATCTATGAAGATTTTCAACCAGATATTGGTCTGTTGCACTCCACTATAGGGTCAAGTTCAAACAGAAGTAAGAACACAAAGATGAAAACTCACCCAAATCTCCACCTAGGTCATTATTGATTAGTCAGTGATTGACTCTTATGCCAAATGCCAGGCTGTGCCCTGTACCTTTTGAGGATTCAAAACCAGAATAGAAGCAGCCCCCTTCTTGAGGTGCTCCCAGCATGGTGTGGGAGAGAGACCTGTAACCAGTGATTTCATAACATAGGTGATCAGTAGTCTACTCATGAAAATGTATGTGATATTTCAGAAATGCTTCTCAATTAATGTTTCCTTATCCGCTAGCCAATTTTTCTCTTCCTGCTCCTCACACATCTTCATGGTTTAGGAAAGAGGCCAAAGCTACTCCAGAGGAGGTAAAGTTTAGATTGCAGCAAGAGGGGAAAGTTGGCCTCTTCCATTTTTGAAAGGTAAAAGGGGGAGAGAATAAAGGGTACAAGATGGAACACCTGTGTCCCAGCTTTCTTTCTGGAGTAGAAATTCCAAGACCAGAGACAGCTGATCACAAAGGGCTGTGCAGGTTCTGGCTTCCACCCAGGGAGAAATGCGGGGTGCTCTTTGGGAGGAGAGGCAGAGTAGGATGACAGTGCACCCCACTGAGGCATGAAGTCACAGAGGATGGATGAGTTGTGCCCAGGGAGCAAGGGGGCACAAACACAAAGGTGTCTGGCACAGATGCAAGACAGCCCCTTCCCCCGCCCAAACCTAGGAGCTCTCACCCAGTCCCCTGTGGATATGGCGCCCTCTGGAGGATAAGAGAAGAGGGGTAGCATCAGCAGAGACTCGCCTTGGCTTCAAGAGACAAAATAAAAACCATTAACACCAGGGTATTTATGTAAAAAAGACTTACTTAAACTGTGACAAGGAGAAGCTGTGAATTTTCAAGTTAGAACCTCTCCCCTATTCCTCTTTCCAACATCTCACTCACAATGTAGGAGTATATCAGGAGAAATTGAACCCACCGATCCTTACCTCTGATGTGAAGAGACCACATTTTCTTCTCAAGTGTTGGTATACCAACTGGGAGGGAAAAGACGGTTGAAGTGTTTGTCTTATATGTTTTCATTTTCCCCCACTTGTCCCTGCAGGCAAAAGCTTAAACAAAATAGAGTATATCCAGGTGTAAAATGTCCCTGAAATAGTATTTCTAACTGTGCCCTTTCTAAGGATGTATTTAAAAAGGGTACACCTGATTTCTTGAAGTTTTGTATTTTGTTATTCGAATCATGCATCTCTGTCTCATTAAGACCTAAGTGCCATTTCTCTCTGCCATTATTTACCCCTTTTGATGATTTGATGGCTCCTGTTACAATAAAGCAAAAGAAAATATCTGATTTGTAGTATAATTGATCACTACTACATGAAGAGTCAGCATGGAATATTCTAGAACACCAGTTTTGGCAGGACAGATTTAGGGCAGGATTCGGCACCAGATAAAGTTGGGCTTCTCAGGGCACCAGCTAAGCAGGGCATCAAAAGAAGTTGGCAAAGGGGGAAGGAAATAGGTAACACAGGATCAGAAGTCTAACAAGAAAACTATTTTAGTTGCACCATATTGCAACTCTTGTACAGCTTGAAGGATAAAACCATCTTTAGAGTTTAACTTTATTTTAAGTTATACATGAAAGACATCCAGCTCTTTTTAGTGCTTATGTCTACTGCAAGTATTACCTGGCCCTGTGAAGAATAACTTTTTTTTTTTTTAAGTAATAATAAGACAAGGATACTTTCCCAGATAATTTAAAGAGGACATTCTTGGATTTTTATTAGGTAAGATGAGAAGAAAAACATGAAGTTTAGTCTGTCCTTCAGGAAAGTGATGTGCGAAGGGTAGGAAAGAATCAGGAGTTACTCTCTTGCAGGCTTCTACAGTAATCTTCCTTTTCTCCTTGTGAAGGGCTACTAAACCATATTTAAGTTACATCACTGAGTTTCCAAAAAGACACATGCTTTGAGTGAGTGTGCTTGTTTGAAAGTATGTTTATGGTGGGGGGAGGGAGGTGGTGGAGGGCAAGGGAAAGCAAGGTGAGACCCAACCTCTCAGACTAAAGTGACAGGAAAAAAATAGGTATGAGGCAAGTAACTTTTGGATAATGGAACAGCGTTGTGGAGAATCACAATGCCTCCAACACCCCCAACTACAGCCAAAGGCATAGAATCACTACGTCTTGCTATGGAGAAGAGCAGGTTCCAGATCTGGTATGTGACCAGGATGTTGATGACTCACATTTCTTTCTTTCAGGAGACTGGGTCTTCTTTTCCATCACAGTAGGGGTCAGAAAACATAGACACTTGTCTCATGTAGTTCTTTCTCTTCTTTTGAAAAAGTTATACAGATTTAAAGATAGGTATGTGTAAAATAGACAAGAGTCTATCATCTGTCATCTATCAATTGATCGATCATCTTTATTCCTCTATCTCTACCTATTTCTGACTACATCTCTTCCTTCTCACCTGAGTACGTGTGGTTTTCCACTGCCTAGTAAGGTGCTTTGTGCAGAGTAGCACCCAACCAACGCTATATCGACTGTCTCAGTTACCTGAAAATTACCCGCAAAAGTTTGCTACTCTCTTTTTAAGGGTAATATTATGAAAACTTAAAATGTACAAAGTCACTTCAAGACAGCCAGTGGGTTAGTTGTTGATAATGCAAGGATGGCATCTAAGTGCTTCCTGGGCTGAGTGACACACCAAGTACTCCACATACGTCTTGTCCCCCAATCCTCAGAGGCCTGAGAATATTAGCAAGTATTGGGCCTTTCCGTGTGATAAGCTCCGTACTAAGCACCTTGACAGCATGTACCATTTAATTTATTTTTCAAAAAGCTCTTAGAAAATAGGAACTACTACCAAGTCTACCTTAAACTGAGAAAATGGAGGCTTAGGAAGTTGAAGTGATTAGCTTCAAGCCACACTGCTAGTCAGCGGTGGCCCAGGGATTCCAGAGGGAAGTCTAGTCTTCACCACATGTTACCTTTTCCATTTTGCAGAGGAATTAGTTGAGTTTTTTTTTTTTTTTAGAGATAAGTCAAATCGATGTTACTCTTCTAATCAATAACCTCCAGTAACTCACCATTTCAATTAATAAAAATCCATAGCCCATATAATCATACAGAAATTCTCTATTACTCTGATATCACCTCCTACTCCTTGCTGTCTCTCCACCGGCTCTAGCTGAATCTCTGATGGTCCTTCAACACTCCAGACAAGACCCCCCTGACTAAGGCAGGGCCTTTGCACTCGCTGTTTCCTCTGTTGGGAATACTTCTTCCCAGATAATCACATGGTTCATGTGATTATCACCTGGTTCTCTAACCTCCTTAGGGCTAGTCAAGGATCACAGTGTCAGGTGATTCCTGATTATTCCCTTCCAAGTTGCCACCTTTCCCCCGCCCCCAGTCTCAGCACTCCCCACCCTTCTTCCTTCAGGCTTTATATTTCTTCTTGGATATCTGTGTATATAGTTAGATTCCTCTATTTTTTTAATTTAATTTAATTTAAGTTTTAATTTTTATTTCTTTTCAGCGTAACAGTATTCATTGTTTTTGCACCTCACTCAGTGCTCCATGCAATACATGCCCTCCTTAATACCCACCACCTGGCTCCCCCACCCCTTCAAAACCCTCAGATTGTTTTTCAGAGTCCACAGTCTCTCATGGTTCACCTCCCCTTCCAATTTCCCTCAACTCCCTTCTCCTCTCCATCTCCCTATGTCCTCCATGTTATTTGTTATGCTCCACAAATAAGTGAAACCATATGATAATTGACTCTCTTTGCTTGACTTTTTTCACTCAGCATAATCTCTTCCAGTCCCATCCATGTTGCTACAAAAGTTGGGTATTCATCCTTTCTGATGGAGGCATAATACTCCATAGTGTATATGGACCACATTTTCCTTATCCATTCATCCGTTGAAGGGCATCTTGGTTCTTTCCACAGTTTGGCGACTGTGGCCATTGCTGCTAAAAACATTGGGGTACAGATGGCCCTTCTTTTCACTACATCTGTATTGTTGGGGTAAATACCCAGTAGTGCAATTGCAGGGTCATAGGGAAGCTCTATTTTTAATTTCTTAAGGAATCTCCACACTGTTCTCCAAAGTGGCTACAGTAACTTGCATTCCCACCAACAGTGTAAGGGGGTTCCGCTTTCTCCACATCCTCTCCAACACATGTTGTTTCCTGTCTTGCTAATTTTGGCCATTCTAACTGGTGTAAGGTGGTATCTCAATGTGGTTTTAATTTGAATCTCCCTAGTGGCTAATGATGATGAACATTTTTTCATGTCTCTGATAAAGACTCATCTATTTATTAATGGTTGTCTCCCCTCCCTAAAATATAGGCTTCACTGAGAGCAGGCTTTTAAAAAAATTTTTATTATTATTTCTTTTAATTGTAGCAACAGCATTTAGAATAGAACCTAGCACACTCATGGGTGCCCAGCAAGTATTCGAATGAATGGCAAGAGTCTAAGAAACTCACCCAACGTCACACATTTAGTAATAGGCAAAGTAAAATTTCATTATAAATCCAGTATTGAGTTTATCCACGTATTAAATGCATCAAGTATCTTCCTGGGCTCTTCTTCTAAGTTCCTTGGGATTTAGTTATAATAGGTCCGGTGAATGTGAATAAACAAACCAAACAGGAAAAAGGCTGCATTTGTTACTGTCTCTTAAAGTGGGATACTTTAAAGTGAGATCAAATCAGAGGCCAGGTCAGGGAAAGGGGACACTGGTCTTTAACAGAAAGGGAGTTGACAAGTGATGAAGTAAGGAATGTGCTGATGTTTCTGGGCTGCGTGGAGGGGCAAAGTGTGGGAAGGTCCTGCATGAAGTTGGTGTTGGGTTAATTAATTAGGGTGGGATGCCTGCACATTAAGGGGAGGAAGGAACCAAGGGGATTGATTTGGAGTGGACTGGAGTCTCAAGTAGCAGTTACAAAGGCTCTTGGAGGCACAGGAAGGATGGGAGAAGTGCTGGGTACAGCTCAATTTGGCGAGTGGCCAAAGAAACATGTCAGATATTTGTGAAAACAGGCCACAGCTGCTGCACTTTACAAGCTACATGTCAGGCCTTTCCTTAGCCACCCACACCCCACCCCATCTTGTGTCCTGTAATAGTCATTTTCTTCCTAAGACAACCAGTCATAATTCAGTTCTCACTTGAAGGCATAAGCTGAGGAAAGGGGATGCTTGGGCTTCGTTGCTAATGGAAAGGGCTCCCAGCATTGATGAAAACCCAATCTCCACAGAAATTGAGAATTTAAATGTTAGTGTATTGAGGTCCCGACTCTTTTGCTCCCAGGATAATTTTTAAACGTGGTTACTCTTCTTTAATCTCATGATATCTAGACTTGTCATTTCTAAGACTTCTAGAATCCTTAAAGCTCTTTTTCACTCTCTTCCACTTCAAAATGCATTTGTCTATTTTGTCTATTTCTCCATCCTAGAGAAAAGATTCTAGATAGTTCAAGGTAAAACAGATAAATGTATACACACATACATATACACTGGACAGCTTCAACACAGAAAGGACAAAAACATTTAAAGCTCATACATATTGTTACCAAATAATAAAATTTGGCTTTACTGCTTGGTAGCATTTCTCCTCTCTCCCTTCTTCTTCCCCCTCAAAACGTGGACAGGGTTTGATTCTAGGCTCTGACACTTCCTAGTTATATAACTGTATCCAAATATTTGAGCCTTTATGCTCCGTAATTAGCCTCATTTGTAAAATGAAGCTAAAACTAATTCTTAACTAAACAGGCTTTAGCAATATTTAATCAGGGAAATATAGATCACATTTATAAGAGTATTAAATGTGAAATACTGCTATT
Source organism: Lontra canadensis (assembly GCF_010015895.1). Classification (NCBI taxonomy): domain Eukaryota; kingdom Metazoa; phylum Chordata; class Mammalia; order Carnivora; family Mustelidae; genus Lontra; species Lontra canadensis. The sequence goes on from NW_022631495.1 coordinate 62,096, forward strand.
ACTTATAGGCACTGTAAATTCTTAAATGATCTTTGTGGTCTCTTACCCTGTTATGTATAGCATGTAGAAATGAACTCATAGAGAGGTATCAAAGTACTTCTTATGTTGAGGAAAAGAAAATATAATTATAGCTCTAGCCAACTGATATTTCTTTTTTTTTAAGATTATTTTATTTTATTATTTTTTTTTCAGTGTTCCAAAATTCATTGTCTATGCACCACACCCAGTGCTCCAAGCAATACGTGCCCTCCTTAATACCCACCACCAGGCTCCCCCAACTCCCCACCCCCTCCTCTCCAAAACCCTCAGTTTGTTTCTCAGAGTCCATAGTCCCTCAGGGTTTTTCTCCCCCTCTGATTTCCCCCACTTCTCCTCTCCATCTTCCAATGTCTTCCGTGTTATTCCTTATGTGAATTGTTATTTCTTGTTCTTGATGAAATTTGTAAGTGTATATGGCATATGGGAATCTCTTCTATTTAGGGAAATAAAAGTTAATATAAGGTAAGAGCAGGTTCAACATTCAGAAGTGAATTCTATTAATTTTGCCCATTATCAGCTTGTCTTTATGACCCTGTTCAAATGCTGAGTGAAGTTGTTTCTTTGAATAGCACTCATTTGCATGCTGACATGATATAAAACATAGAATACAAGAACCTTTCACTCTTTAGAAGAGGGAGGCTAATGGTTTACTAAGTACATCTGCTTAGAATGAAGGTTTTACTCCAACTCACTTTCTTCCTTGAATTTCTTTTAACATGAGTTGATCCCTAGCTTATGAGGGTATTGTAAAGCATGGAAAAAGATTGCAAAAAATGCTGAAGCCAAATGAAATCCTTTATAAATTATTGATGAATACATTTACCTCATTGTTAATTTTGAACACTTAATTGTTTGACCAGTTTTTCTGTGGTCGCTTGATCGTTTAAACCAAAGGATATTATTGAGCACTAACGAGGTGCTGGGCATGGTTTTAGGGGCTAGCTACGAAAGTCAGATGAGACAAGTCTCTCCTCAATAGAAAGCCTTGTGTAATAGGGGAGATACAGATTACCTTCACCTAATTATTATTCTCATGGGAATGGTATGTTATCAGTACCAACCTATTTTTAGGACGATACTAAAAAGAGAAGCATTCTACTAGAAGTATGGGGCATGGGTGGCCTTGAAGCCAGAATAGAGGTAACAAAGTCTGAACTCAAGGAACAACCGAATAGTACTTGGTATTTCTAGTTCGTGCAAATAGTCTAGTGAAGCAAGAGTATAGGTTGTATAGGGTGGAGTATAGGGTGGAGACTTGTCATCATATGTGGCTGGGAAAGGAATCAAGTCTTAAGTTAGGCAATGACAATGAAAAGAGAGAGAGAGAAGTTTTGTTGGACACATTTTTGAGGCATGACTGAAGATTTCATGGCTAATGGCTTCATGGATTTAGGGGACCAGGAATTGGAGATAACGTGGCTCGAGTTTTTGACATTCATTGAGACAGGGGAAACAACACAAATTTGTTTTTGTTTGACAAGAATGTATGCATTGATAATTCAGACTGAGATGTTTTGAGTTTGATTATTTTGTCACCATCCAATCAAAAATACCTCTATCCTACTCTGTCTGGTGTTCAGATGGTCACACCATAACCTGTAGTTGCCCTGTGTCATGCATCCCACGGTTTCTTTGACTCATTTTCCATCTGCTATAGGATGTCTTCTGAACTCTTGGTTTTTAGCTCTGGTGACAAGTAACGGAATTGATTAGTGCTAACCCAAATAAAACAAAAACAGCTCTTTCCACAATTCAAATAGGACACAGATCAAGAAAATGTTATCTGTTCCCTTGGGTACAGTATTCCAGGTGACTATTTTGGGTCTTGCAAATATCTAAATCCTCAATGGGACACAAGAATTAGCAAAGGAAAGTAAACAGGCCATTTTAGCACACCAGAAAACTTCTCTCAAGTCACAGATACGTTCCTGTTCATGAAAGTTAAACACAAGTCAATAAAGATTAACTAAACAGTTGGAAATACTACTAAATAAAAGCTGAGACTTTAAAGAATATGCACATTGCCAGGGGTTTGGCAAGAAGCTCCTGCACCTTTCTTTCTGCTCTATTTCTTAATAGTTTCTTTAAAAATCAGCTCTGGCGGATGCACCAGATCCTCTGTTAATGGATTATTAAGAACCTGGGCTGTGTACACAATTTGTTTCTTAAACTCAAAACCCCAATTCGTATTGCTGACAGATAAGCTTTTTTTTTTCCTGGTTGAAAATCATTTTTGAAATTATAGTATACAA